>NW_012118443.1:702906-715263 GCF_000951035.1 Colobus angolensis palliatus
CCTGATATAAATGATGAATTGATGGGTGCTGACGAGTTGATGGGTGCAGCACACCAACATGGCACAAGTATACATATGTAACAAACCTGCACATTATGCACATGTACCCTAGAACTTAAAGTATAATAAAAAAAAAAAGATAAAAAAAAAGAAAATACTACCATTTTTCATTGAAAAATCATTGCATCCTTTGCCAAAAATTAACATATATCTATGAGTCCATTTTTTAGACTCTATCCTATTCCATTGACCTATTTGTATTTCTTTAAACCATTGCCACAGAGTCTTGATTACTGTAGCTTTAAAATAATTCTTAAAGTCAGGTAGTATAACTTTTCCAACTTTGATCCTCTTCAAAATTGGTTTTTCATTTTTAATCCTTCTCATTTTCGTACAAATTTTAGAATCAGCTAGACAAGGTCCACAGAAAGTCTTGTTGAGATTTTCACTGGGGTTGCATTGATTCTGTCAACAAATTAGAGAATAATTGACATTTGGTCCAAATTAATCTTCTGATCTATGAACATTATATATCTTTCCATTTATTTAGGTCTTCCTTAATATCTGTCAGCAGTGGACTGGTGTGCTTAAGGAGAGAGAAATTTGGAAAATACAGACAGAGAACAGGCCATGTGGAGACAGAGGTAGAGACCAAAGTTGTGCCACCAAAGCCAAAGAATATCAAGAATCGTCAGTAACCCCAGGAAGCTGGAAGAGGCCAGGAAAGATTTTTCTTAGAGACCTTGGAAGGAACCTGACCCTGGAACACCCTGAATTTAGACTTCTGGCCCCCAAAACTGTGAAAGAATAAATTTCTGTTGTTTTAAGCAATTCGGTTTGCAGTAATTCGTTACAGCAGCCCTAGGAAAAGTAATACATATCGATAACATTTATTATTTCCATTTTTCTGACTTTTTCAAGTTCTGTGCTTATAAATTTGTCATAGTGAAGTAAGCTTTAAATAAAACTTTGAAAGTATATTCAAATTCTGTTGCTATAGTTAGCACAATACGGAAAGGAATATAATTTTTAAAAATAAAATTTAATAATATAAATTATGACACATCTAAACTTTTATTTTGGAGATTTTATAATAAAAAGTTTATATTTGTTAAAATTCATTTAAATTAATAATATAAAAGTCTTGGAATATGCTAAAAATCAAAGATAGGTTACATTTACTACAACATAATAAGCCATCATTCACTGAATCAGTGATTTAGCAAACATTAATTCAATGTCTGCTATGCACTAGGCACTGTACTAGATCTAAGAGCTAAAACTCCTTCTGGCACTTATAGACCAAGTGAAACTTAGCAAGGAGATACATTATTTGGTAAAGATTATACTGACTGAATCATCGAGCTCTGTTTTTTAAATAGTTTCAACTTTTATTTTAGATCTCTGAGGTACATGTATAGGTTTGTTAAAGAGATAGATTTTGTGATGCTGAGGTTCAGGATGCAAATGATCCTGTTGCCCAGATAGTGAGCATAGTTACCAAAAGTTAGTTTTTCAACCTTTGCCTCCATCCTTCTCATCCCCGTCTATTAGTCCCCAGTGTCTGTTTTTGCCATCTTTATGTCCGTGAGCACCCAAAGTTTAGTTCTCATATATAAGTAAGAATGTGCAGTATATGGTTTTCTGTTCCTGAATTAATTTTCTTAGAATAATGGCCTCTAGCTGCATCTGTGTAACAAAGAACATGATTTTGTTCATTTTTATGGCTGCCTAGTATTTCAATGGTGTATATGTACTATATTTTCCTTATCTAATCCACTGTTGACAGGCGCCTACATTAATTCCATATCTTGGTTATTGTGAATCATGGAGTTCTTTTCATTTCTGAGATTTTTATTATTTCACAAGATTAGAGAAGACTTCAATTTGTAAATTAAATGATTATTAACCATTTTCAGAAGGACTTATTTACAAAATAGCTTCGTTAAGGAGAGGCTAATGAGAAAAACACATGAAGAGAAAGACCAAACAAACAAGAAAAAAAAAAAAAAAACACTGTTGAGGCTCCAATGAGAGCAACAAAACAGAAAGAAAGGAACATACTTTTTGAAGCATGTCCCTGAAACAGTGTATACTTATAATATAAGGATAAAATGTATTTACCTTGCCTAGCAAGTGATGTATCAGCTCACATATAAATCCAAAACAAATTGGACTGAGCATTTCTTTAGGGTATAGCTTCATCATGGGACATTTGCTCTATTGGCTCCAACAACTATCCTAGCCAAAGATAAGTCAAAAATACCAGCACTGCCCTATGCTCACCTTTAAAATACCTTCGGGAAATTGAAGAAAATGCGTAGTTCTCTACCCTCTGTGGATAGCTTTATAATTACTTTAACTACTAGACCTGCTCTATGAAGTCACAGCTTAAAATAAAATAAACCTATATCACAGCAAAAATGGGCTAATTGTTCAATTTGGGGGAGTGGCAGATGAGGGAAAACATTGTGATGAGTGGCCAAAACATGTTTTCTGAGTACCTGCCTTCTCTCTGGATCAGATAACCACCTGGTTTTAAACCATACAAAGTGGATCAAGTCTGTAAACAATTCAATCATTTCAAACATTAAAATTGTCAATATCACTAACACTTTTTGCTTAAAGTTACCTTTGTGACCAAGTAAGATCAATGTCTCACCAACCTCAATTACCACCTTGCCAATAGCTAAGACAGTCGGAAGACTATCACTTTTAAAATCAACTTTAAAATACTACAAATAATAACAAAGTTAAGATCTGTCATGAATAAGTGTCTAGGGACAGTAAATCCATATTTTAATCAAGTGACACTTTTCTTAGGGACCATGTATGATTATTTAGGTAAACCTAGTCTCAAGTAAATGTTTCCAAAGTAAATTTTACACTTAAGAGAGCACATAGAATGCAAAACCTTTTAAATTTCAGAATTTCACACTTCATATTGAAGCATATAATTTATTCCACATGATGTTTTGAAGATCTTGGATTGGTTTAGATATTTGTTTTCCATTATCACAGAGTCAACTGGCTCCACCCCCTGGCTATTCAGTAAAGGGAGGCCATAAACTTGCAGGAGTCAAGGGAGAGTGTAGATCGGGAAGGTGAGCAAACTGAGGTTAGTTGTTTTACTATAACTGAATCTTTTATTATTTTTAATGATAATATTTCAGCTATCTATTGTCGTATAACTAGCCCACCAGCATTTAGTCATGCAAAACAACATGATTTTACTCTTTTTCATGAGTCTTTGGGTCAGGAATTAAGGCAGGGCTTGGCCAGGCAGTTCTGCTCCATGTAGCAGCCGTTTGGGTCATACACATGGCTGCATTCAGCCAGAGGCTGGCTGGACTGGAAAATCCAACAGGGCTTCATTCCTGTGTCTGGGAGCTCAGTGCCTTTCCCCCATGTAGCTGCTCTGTGGTTTCTCCTCCTTCTCAAGTCTCTCCTGAGCTTCTACACAACATGGTGGCTGGCTTTCCCAGAGCCAAAGTGGAAGCTGCCAGGCCTCTGAAAGCCTCGGCCCAGAGCTGGCACAGTGTCACTGATTTCTAATTGTCAAAGCAAGTCTCAAGGCTAGTGTAAGGGTTGGAGGGAGGGGGGTGACCGACTTGTCTTACAGGGTAGAGCAACATGCACATGTTATGAGGCAAGGAATTGTTGGAAGGCATCCTTGGGGACTACCTACTTAAAATAGTCAATAGAGGCTAAAATAGCATGTATCCCTCATTTTTAAAAAAGACATTGATATATTTTTTTCACTAGCTTAGACTTTTTCTATTTGAAAAGAACAAATACATTTAAGGAACCAGAAATCTCGTAGCATACGTTGTAATGAGTAGGCTCACAGTAGTGAGCAAGTATTTGTCTTAAAGAATTGCTGTTATGCCAACTATAGGCTGAACAGTGGAGGTGGAGGAAGAAATAGAGAAGACATGAAGGATATCTTCCCTCCTTCCAAGTATCTTGGAAGACCCAGCTTCAATTCATTGCACCAATGAAGAATATGAAAGAGCAAGAAATAAGCAATGATTTGTTAAGAGATAATGTAGTATAGACTAATGTGATTGATGCTCAAGAAAATACATATTAATGAGAAAGATAAGCTATTAAAACTTTTCTGGAAAAATGGGACTTAACACTTTCCAACAGGTAAAAAAAAAAAAAAAAGACAACTGACCAATATAGAAGAGGGTGACAATATAAGTAAATATAGAAGTAAAATTAAATACTACATATGTTTGCACAGTAGAAAGACAACCAAACTCACCAAAGAAGTGTACAAATTTGGATAGACAACACAAAGTTATCCTAAAAGATCTTGTAATTAAAGTGAGGATATGTAAAAGTTTTAGCAATCTAAAATTATATAATTCTGAACTCTAGTAGAGTAGCCATGAGTCACAAGTGGCTATTTAAATGAATTACTATTTAATAAAATTTAAAATGCAGTTCTTCAGTTGCACAATTAGGTGGGTGCAAAAATAATTGCTGTTTTTGCAATTAAAAGTAATGGCAAAAACTGCAAGTACTTGTGCACCAATCTAATACATTTCAAGTGTTCAATATCCACACATGGCTATGGGCTACCCTATTGAATAGTGCAGATGATAGAATATTTCCTTTACTTTCCAAAGTTCTTTTTTTTTGTGGAGATGGAGTCTCACTCTGTCACCCAGGCTGGAGTGCAGTGATGCGATCTCAGCTCACTGCAACCTCCACCTCTCAGGCTCAAGCAATTCTCCTGCTTCAGCCTCCCGAGTAACTGGGATTACAGGTGCACACCACCAAGCTCAGCTAATTTTTGTATTTTAGTTGAGATGGGGCTTCACCTTGTTGGCCAGGCTGGTCTCGAACTCCTGTCCTCAAGTGACCTGCCCGCCTGGGCCTCACAAAGTGCTGGGATTACAGGCTTGAGGCACCATGCCCGGCTTACCCTCTAAAGTTCTACTGGATAGTGCTGACAACCTATTCTACTTCCTAAATATTTCTTAAATCTCCTCAACTTTCACATTCTTTCCACCATTCCATTAATGATAGACATTAGTTCAGTCTATTGTGATCTCTCACCCTGGTTAATGCAACAGTCTCCTACCTTGTCTCCCTGTTTCCAGTCCCCTCCTCCAATCTGCTCCCCATTCCATGGCTGGAATGCACTTTATAAAACATTAATCTGATCATGTCAAAATCCTTCCTAAATTATTCATACCATTCTCCTTGCCTGTAATACTCCTCTCTGCCTTCTTCTTTAGCTAACACAACATATTTGACCCCAAGTCAGATGTCACTTCCTCAACAAAGCCTTTTCAGGTACTTCTGAGCTTCAGTATTCTTACCTGTTAAATGATACTATTATGTGTGATATACAGTTAGTTAAAATTAGAGAAAATGTATGTAATTCATTTAGCACTTAACACTTAAAATGAGAGTAGTGATGCTGATTATAGTGAAGACCATAATTTGGTGGTGATGGTTTAAACCCTCTGACTCTATTTTCTTATGTAAGCTTCCCAGAGGAGCGTTCCAAGTGTGACCTATCTCCCAAGTAATAATTTAAAATTACTTATGTGGCTTATATGACTAAGAGGCATCTACATTCACTACAGTTCAGCTGCACAGCCTTCCCTGAACTATTCTAACTTACTTTGCCCCTCTCCTTCTCAAAGCTTTTAAACTGTACTGCTTTTTAATTCTGTCTTACTTGGCCAACTCCTGTTCAGTCCTCATGGTCTACCTAAAATGTCATTTCCTCATGGATGTGTTCAATAAATACTCTCATTTGCATTACTTTTTTAAATAATGAATCTAGCAGGACAACTTAATGCATAGAGAAGAGACATATATGAAATTTGAGGATTCTTTTATCTAATAAAGAAAATAGCAGTATGTTTCTTCTAGAGTTGTAGACATTTATTTGAATATGATTACTCAGTGATACCCAGCTAACATTGAGAGACTTCCTAGAATAAAGCCTTTACTCCTTGAAATTCAGATGTCTTTGAAAGGGGCCTGTCCATAAGAATTTCACAAGGATATTTTTTCATGATTATTAAGCACAGAACAAGACTTATTTTTTATAAATGTTTTCAGCCTCTAAATTTATCAAAAATGTCTAAGTAGCTTTTCACTAAATCTGCTAATTCAGAGAGTTTGATTTTTCAAGACTGTCGAAAGAAATCTATTTGCAAGAATGAATCAGAAAGGCAGGCCTAAAGAATTCCGAAACTTTTCAAAAGAATACAAGAAAAAATACATTCTTATAAAAGGAGTATGAAGTCTAAAATATTTTGCGCCTATAGACACCTTCTTAAATACCCAAAATAAGCAATAACTTTTAACTATCATAATTAGAATAAGTATTATTTGACAATTTGTTTAATACCTATTTCCACTGCTAGATTTTGAGCCTCAAGGGCATAGAGGTCCATCTGTCTTACTCACTGGTTGTCCCCTGCACTCAGTGTACACCGATGTGAGTGAGGTACACTGTTGAAAGTATCTAAATTCACTTGGATATGTTGAGTTCAGCAAGAGCTGAGCACTTGGATGGATTGTCCAACAGGCATTTGGAACTGGTGAGAGGACAAGATTGTTGACACTGGAATCAAAAGCTTAGAATTAGTAGTGGATGCCAAGTATTTTGGTGAGTACTCCAAGAAAGAAAGGAAAAGAAGAAAAATAAGGATCAAATCTGATGTGTATCTGGCCTTGGGAGAGAAGGACAAAGAAAGTTCCCACCAAGGAAACAAGTTGGGAAGAAGGATGTGGGCAAATAGAAAAACAAAAACAAATAAACAAAAAAAAAGCATCAAGACACTAAATAAAAAGAGGAAGCTATTAAGGGTAAAGATGTCAATGGGATCGTTGTGGTAGAAGCTGCAAAGGCCACATTCCTGCGTTGTTTTTGTTGTCCCTGTGGGTTGCCTCATTCTTTTTCTTGGGCAATTACCAATGTTACAGAATCCTCTAAAGATTTTCTGTAATCATCCAAGGACTGTCTTTCATTTTCTTCTGCCAAAATGTCCTAGAAGCCCAACGGTAGCTCCCACTGTGATGCCTTGAGAATAAAGCCCACCCTACTTCACATGCCATTAAGCCAGAAAATAGCTCTTAAGTAAGCAACTACATGGCTGAGGACCTTACATAGGAACAATCCCCTCTGGCCTACTATGGCCAGATGTATGAGGAACTAATGCCTCATTTCCAAACCTGATTTTAGATTGCTGCTAGAGCAGGGCAGATAAGCATTAATTAGTATGTGGTCAGAGTCTGCTCCAGTTTCTTTACTGCTTGGACAATTAGAATGTGCAACCATGCAAAAAAGTAAAAGTTTTGCTGAAAACTAGAGAAATAGAGACAGAGGAAAAAAGGAATATAAATCTTGGGTGTTTAGTAACTTGTTATAATTGATGTTCTTATGAATTAACCTAACCTTTTTGGTATATTTGAAAATAATTATTTTAATTAGAAAATGTTAAAATACTACAGGACCTTTCTCTAACTGTCCAAGAGATTCAGGCAAAACTTGTAATTCACAAAACTGTTTTTCATAGTTATGTTAATTGCTGTTAAATTTACCATAATTTTCTCATAACAGGTGCAATATTCTTTACTGAAAGTTCAAATAATTAAATTATTGTTTCACAAGTGAGTCCCTTAGAATGTTGTAAGGTTTGGCTGGGTGTAAAGGCTCACACCTGTAATCCCAGCACTTTGGGAGGCCAAGGCAGGCAGATCACTTGAGGCCAGGAGTTCGAGATCAGCCTGGCCAACATGGTGAAACCCCATCTCTACTAAAAATACAAAAATTAGCTGAGCATGGTAGTGGGTGCCTGTAATTCTCACTACTTGGGAGGTTGAGGCAGAAAAGTCTGATATAGAAAAGAACAAACTGATATACTGGACTTCATCAAAATTAAAAATGTTTATTATTTGAAAGACATTCTTAAGAGAATAAAGACAAATCACATAGGAGAGGAAATATGTTGCAAAACATATATCTGATCAATGACAAGAATATATAAAGAACTCAAAACTTAATAACAAACCTAACAACACAATTGGAAAAATTGAAAAAACATTTGAACACACACACACTTCACCAAAGAAGATATGCAGACAACAAATAAATACTTCAAAAAATGCTCAACATCGTTAATTGTTAGAAAAGTGAAAATTAAAATCACAGTGAGATACTAGAGCACACATATTAGGATGGCTAAAATAAAAACAATTGGCTATTCCAAGTATTGGTGAGGATATGGAGTAACTGGAACTTTTATATACTGCTGGTGGAAATGTAAAATGATACAGTCACTTTGGAAAACAGTTCGGAAGTCTGGACATTTATTCTTAAAAGTTAAACATACACTGATCATATGATGTGTGAGTTTAATATACACTTATCATATGATCATATGATGTAGCCATTCAACCGCTAGGTATTTGCACAAGTAAACATATATTCATACAAAGATACATACATGGATGTGCATAGCAGCTTTATTTGTAATACTGAAAAAGCAAAACAGTGGGTAGTGATGGATATAATCATAATCTTGACTGTGGTGGTACTTTCTTGATTGAATACATATGTCAAAATGTATCAAAATGAACAATTTAATTATTTATAGTTTATTGTATGTCAATAAAACCTCAATAAAGCTTTTCTTTTTTTAAATGCATATACCATTTAACCTGGCATTTCCAATTGAGGAATATATTGTACAGAAATGTTTGCAAATGTGAAATTATATTTGCCTAAGGTTACCTATTAAACCAGTAAACAATATCAAAAGACTGGAAACAAATCAAATGTTCATCAGTAAGGAATTTGATAAATAAAGCATGTTTCACAGTTGAATATCTGGCAGTCATACTAAAGAATATTTATTTTTAGTAGAGATGAGGTTTCACCATGTTGGCCAGGCTGGCTGGTCTCCAACTCCTGACCTCAGATGATCTGCCCACCTCAGCTTCCCAAAGTGCTGGTATTACAGGTGTAAGCCATCGCGCCTGGCTGGATAACATGATTATTAAGTGACCTTGTCACTCAATTGAGGGAAGACAGCTTTTATTCTCAAATCTTTGTTATGATACATACAGTTAGTTAAAACCCTTAATTCTTTAAATATGTAATAAATATTTCTTAGATCTTTGGGAAAATATTCAAGCAATTTAATTGTTCCAACTATTGCTTGTTTTTTACCCCAACAGCGATCCTTTCCAAACCATTGGCCACAAACAGATGCTAAAAGCATCTTACTTGCAGGTGTGTTTTCTCTCACTTTCCTTCCCACCATTCCTTTCTTTCTGCCTCCTTCTGTTTTCTTTTCATAAACTATGAAATATCACACTATGCCACAGATTTGTAGTGGCCTCCGGGATACTACATTTTTGGTATAGTAGCTCTCCATATGGCAGAGAGAAAAAGACTGATTTCTATGCATTCTGTCTGGTATTTACAGGATCTCAATGTATCTCTATTAGGAGCTTTAAAAATCAGTACAAGAAAACTCATGCTTATCCCAGCATGAATCAACAGGTCAAAGAATATCAACAAACATTGAAAAGAAAAATTAATATTTAAAAGGTCTATTCATTAATTCTATGTATATTTTAGAATGGCTTAGCTTCAAGAGGCCACTAAAACCATTTTCCACTAAATCTTAGGTTTTGGTGATGGTGGGTGCTGTTATGCTTGTTTTAAGAAGCATTTCTAGTGTGACTCATTGTATTAGCTGGGCAGTTAATTGTTCTGATTGCCAAGATTGACGACTACAATGGATTTTAAAATTTTTAAAAATTTGATGGCTGGGTGCGGTGCCTCATGCCTGTAATCCCAGCACTTTACAAGGCCAAGGAGGGCAATCACTTGAGGTCAGGAATTTGAGACCAACCTTGCCAACATGGTGAAACACCGTCTCTGTTAAAAATACAAAAATTATCTGGGCATGGTGGCACATGCCTCTAGGTTGCAGTGAGCCAAAATCATTCCACTGCACTCTAGCCTGGGTGATGGAGTGAGACTCTATCTTAAAAGAAAAAAAAAATGATATGATATATTTTCTTTCTTGATACTACGCTAACATTCAAAGAATCACAAGTTGGAAGGATGAAATATTCTTATTCTTCACAAGAGACTTTTTTCTGCCACTTTTTTTTTATTATGACTATAGCCAAAAATAGCAGGATATTATGTAACTTCAATATATGGAATGCTAGATACATCTTCAGTGCAAATCTCTTTTCATTAACCTGCTTTTTTTTTTTCACACAAATGGTAGCTCCATGACTCCAGAATTTGCAAGTGAAAGATAAAGTTCCAGATGGTTGTTTAACAACAGTATAAAAGGTCCACATAAATAGATTTGGTTAAGGAAGCAAAAAGTTGTATGTAGTCCAATACACATAGTCAAACCACCGGGGAAAAAATTAAAACAACATTAAAAACTTCAAATACGCTCTTTTTTTGTTTCTGGTTGCAACTGATGTCTACCTGGCCCTCCACAATTACAAACACAAAACATGTTTTCACCCAAAACGAAATGACCCACAAAAATTAATTGAGTCAGCTTCCAAGAGACCATGGCCATCCATCAGCTGACAGTGAGCCAATACAACTGACTGCTGAGGCCAGGGTCTGGCACACAGTGACTTATGGTAAATATGTATTGAAGGGATTAAAAATGGGAGGGTTTTGTTTTTAATGTGAAGGAAAATTGGCAAAGTTAACTGGGAGGCACTATGATTTTTCAATTCAGAGAGTTTTTAAAATCTAGAATTCTAATAATAAAGATGTTTTGTTTTGTACATATGTATTATAAGCTATGAATGACGTGTAAAAATGTATACATTAAGCATTTCAGAACCTCAAATGAAATTCTCTGTATCAGATCACTCATGAGGCAGTGAGAGTCAAAGTTGATGTATATTAAATAAGGTCAACAACTACTTCTCACCAAAACCTTGTGAAGTAAATATTATTTAAAATAGGTATTATTTAATCCCATCGCACATAAGAAAATTTAGAGTTAGGGAAGCTCCGTGACTTAAAGGTCACATATCTAGAGCAAGTGGCAAATGGCTCTAATCAAATAACTCCAAAGGTTGAATTCTTCTCACTATAGCACTTATCTTCCCTTCCCTCATAGCCAATCTGTTCCTCCTCTGTATGTCCATAGCATTTACAATTGCTCATAATCATTTAGCTCTGCTGACACAGCCTATAATTGTGTATCATTTTATCTGTTTACTATTTTATTAATTTCCGTTCTTTTCATTTTGTTCTTTTCTTGTGTGTCTTTTGTCTCTGTTTTCATTTTTTCTGAGTTACTTAGTTTAATGTTTAGTTTTTCACAATCTTTTTTGTATTATAATACAAGGACTTAAAGCCATGAATTTCCCTATAGTACTGCTTTAGCTGCATTCTACAAGTTTTAATATAGAGTGCAGTTGCCTGTCAATATCCAGGGGGCTTGGTTCCAGGACCCATATGGACACAAACATGCTCAAGTCTCTGATAAGAAATGGCACAGTATTGCCTATAATCCCTGCACATCCTCCAGTATATTTTAAAGCATCTCTAAATTATTTATATTAGTACAACAATACAATGTAAATGTTACGTAAATAGTTATTATGCTGTGCTTTTTAGGGAATAATGACAAGAAAAAAGCCTGTACATAAATGAAATACTTTTTAAAATATTCTTTATCTGTAGTTGGTTGAATCCATGGATGTGAAACTCACAGGTGCAGAGGGCTGACTGTTGCTTTATAATACATTACAAATTTCATTTTAACCAATTGATTGTATGCTGTCTTTTCTTCTCACAAGAGTATCTATCACCTTTCTATTATTGATTAATAATCCAATTACAATGTTGTCTGATAAAATGGATTATATAAAAACAGTTTTGAGTTTATGAAGACTTATTTTATCATCTTATACATGTTTAGTTCAAGTAATTGTCCATAAATCTTCAAACATCACCATAAGAGATTTTGATAGGTCATTTAGTATTTGTCTCTGTCTCAGACTCTGAAAGATAGATAAATAGATAAGTCCTTGCCCAAGGATTATTTTTGTAATTTGATTGAAAACTCTCTGGGGGCGGAGCAAGATGGCCCAATAGGAACAGCTCCAGTCTCCAACTCCCAGTGCAAGCGACACAGAAGACCGGTGATTTCTGCATTTTCAACTGAGGTATTGGGGTCATTTCACTAGGGAGTGCCGACAATCGGTGCTGGTCAGTCAGCTGCTGCAGCCTGACCAGCGAGAGCTGAAGCAGGGAGAGGCATCGCCTCCCCTGGGAAGCGCAAGGGGGAAGGGAATCCCTTTTCCTAGCCAGGGGAA
>NW_012118443.1:721505-722155 GCF_000951035.1 Colobus angolensis palliatus
AACAAACCTGCATGTTATGCACATGTACCCTAGAACTTAAAGTATAATAAAAATAAAAATAAAAAAATAGAAAACTCTCTAGCAATACATCTGCTTTGGTGGAAAGGGAGATTCAATAAATAGAGAAAACAACAGCATCAAAGCAAACATTTAGGCTTGTGCAGCAAGCAGATTTCAGTTCAATACATAACTAACATCACAGCTTCATAAACTAAATCTATGGGCATTTAGAGTTATGCTACAATAGAAATACCTCCTTTTGGAAGAGTAGATAGAAGATAGAGAGCTAGATAGAAGATGGATAGATAGAAGATAGATAGATAGATAGATAGATAGATAGATAGATAGATAGATAGATACATAGATATATAGACTCTCGACAGGTTTTGTTTTTTAAAAGTATATCCACACTTCAGGCTCCTGACTCATGCTTGTAACATTCTGAGAATATTTGCAGCTCAAACTATCTGACCACCAGGTGGCGCATGCCTACCTTCCACGGGGAGTGCAAGTAACCATTAACGGACTTTCTTAAAATAACTTTACGGCACAAGTAGGGGCGGAGCAAGATGGCCGAATAGGAACAGCTGCAGTCTCCGACTCCCAGCGTGAAGGACACAGAAGACCGGTGATTTCTGCATTTTGAACTG
>NW_012118443.1:728090-731365 GCF_000951035.1 Colobus angolensis palliatus
CGAGTTGATGGGTGCAGCACAGCAACATTGCACAAGTATACATATGTAACAAACCTGCACGTTATGCACATGTACCCTAGAACTTAAAGTATAATAAAAAAAAAGATTAAAAAAAAATAACTTTACTTCCTGCTGTTGTGAACAGCTGTGACTCTTCAGATTCAAACATTTTTATTACTCTTGTTTTAACTAAAGACTTCTTTGCCCTTTCTACTATTTAGATTACTACTTCAATCAAATAGAAATAGGACCCTGTTTTTAAAAGAATTAATGGCATTTATTCTTTAACGTATTATGCTTCCTCAAACTCTATTCATAAGATACACAATGGAATAAGATTATTATTTATAATAAGTTAAGCTTATATTCTTAAATAAGATATTAAATCAATACCACAATAATATAAATTTAAACATAATTGGCTGAAAAATTGATTGAATTTCTTTTTGTAGATTAGATTAAAGATGTTTAACATGATAACCAAGGATCCTAAAAAAGGATTAATGAAGGGACTTCAAAGGTCCCGTGAATCCCATAAAATTATGTGCAAAATGTTGTTGTGGGAGTGTTTTTTCTGATAAGAGGTGTAACTTTTATTGTTAAATTTTTCAGAACAAAAAGTAAGTTAAAAAACAAAAAAATGATATAGTGGTAGACATAGTTCTTTAAATTACTGTAAATCATAATATAAAGAAACATATCAAATTTGGAAATTTTCTATTCTTTTCTCTTGCACGTGTGTAGTGCCCCTCTAAAATGTTATCTTTTTCCTTTCAAATGAATATATGTTATAATCAAGTTGATTTGAAGAAGCATGAAGTATTTATCATTTTCCAAATGGGTAACTGTCATTGATCCTTTTTGTAACAAATATACAGTAGTTCACTTTTTTTTAACTTGTATTAAACTTAGTCCAAAATTTCCAGGTACACAGCATTTAATTAAAGGTGTTTTTCAGTTTTATTTAAGTAGTCTTTTTGCTTTTTTCTCTCTCACACTGAGTCAAAACCTTGATTAAAAATAAGATTTTATCAGCCAGTTAAGATTTTTTTTTAAATGAGAGAACCCCCCCCAACAAGAAATCCCAGAAGATAGCATATAAGAAACCTTCTATTGAAGATAAGAAAAGAGTAATCTAGTATTTGGGGAAGTTACACACACACACACACACACATACACACATATGTGTGTGTATATATATATATGTGTGTGTGTGTTATTGGAGAAAGGGTTTTTGTGGGTTTAATCTAGATATGGGGAGGAAATTGCAAGGCTCTTATCCAAAAGGATAATTTAATCAGAGAAGAATGAAGAAATTATTGTTGTCAGGAAAATTGACAAACCTCTCCCTGACCCCCTTCCTTCTCTCAGAGAAAGGCTTTAAATCAACAGGTCTTATCAGTCAAATTAATTAATTGAAGCAACCAATGCCGACTCTGGTTTATTTAAGCAGAAAATTGATTAAATTAATTATATATTGGGTTGTTCCCAGAATCACTAGGAGTTCAAGAGAACCAGTCTCAAGGCAGTGAAGTGGAGACAGTGAAGTTAAAATACCCCAAAATCACACCTCAGGACTGGTCTAATGAGTACATCAATGAATATCAGATGTTGCCCTTATATTGTTGCTATTGTTAGAGCAGCTACTTAATACTTCCCCTACTACCACTTCCATTATTGTACTTGGAAAATTGACTCCCATGTAGCACCACAGACCAGACTGCCATTTTTGCTACCATTGTCATCATTTTCATCACTTCAACTGCCATTTCTTCACCATTGCCACCACTACCTACACCAATTACATCACTGCCATCACTAGCAAAGACAAACTAGTCTATTTATCTTGGGACATTCGGTTAAGAGCAGATGCCTATTCCTCAGATGCAAGGAAAGTTGGGAAATTGAAAATAAAGAATTTATTAGCATTTATATTGACAGATGGAGTGTGTCTCCCACCAAAATTAACAAAGTAAGAAAAATCCAAATGTAGAAAAGAATTATAGCACTTGTCATACAAAAAATATCTAGCTCTTTTCCTTTCAACACTTCCAAATATATATTTGGATGTATAAAACTACCTGTGTGATCACATGTGGCACATCATAACTATGCCTTGCACATCAAATACACACTCATTTCTTCCACAAAGACTTACCAGTTACCACATTCAGTTTCAAGATCTCTAGGGAATGCCCATTCCTTTTTTATTCCAACATAATTCTGCATCGATAATCTTTAAACTATGAACTAACATCAAATAATATGAGAGGAAAGAAAAGAGAGTAATTACCAGAGAGATAATTATCTGTGCGTGTGTGTGTGTGTGTGTGTACATATGACTGCAAGAAAAAAATGCAGGTATACTCTATTTTGTATCTATAACTGGTTATAAGGCCATAGTTGGTATTGACAATCTCCATATCTCATTAATTATCTCATTTACTTGTTTTTTTTTTCCTTTAGCTAACATCTAATCTGGTCTGAGTTTATTGCCTAAGTTTATGGCCTACAACTGCGTTTCTTAGAAGCCAACTCCTGGAAGTCCTGCCTCTATGATATTGCTTTTTATTCAACTTAATAAACACGTATGCACCAGAGATCTCCTGGGCTCTATCCATACTATTTTTCACTCCTGCTTGTAGTAGCAAACCTGTTTCCTGTTGAGAGTCAGGCTAAGTCACCCAAGCCCACATCATAATCCTATTTTTGTCTTTCATTAAATGTCATTTGGAGTCTAGAATTGTCTGGCAGCAATCTCAGATTCCAGTTCAATGGAACTCTTATAGAATCTCTAGTCAAAGCATTCCTCCGTGGATTCTCAAACATGTAGACAAGAAGATCCCAGAGTTGTATAAAAGCAAATACTGTGACTATGAGAGAGAATGCACCATATAATGAGTTCGGAGGATATTAGGCATCTTACAGGAGAACACCTCACCCTCACAAGAATTTGTCTCCAGGCTTGCAGTGTAATTGAGTCTTCTACTGTTTTATATGACAATAGCCTCTCAACATTGCAAGCCTACAACATTCAGATTGCAGTAAACCTAATCTTGTGCAAATCAGCCTATTGTACCACAAACCTGTAACTACTGAATACCAGCCAACTGAATGGTCTCAAAATACCAGATAAGAATTATCTGTCCAGGCCAGGCACAGTGGCTCATGCTTGTAATCCTAGCACTTTGGGAGGCCAAGGTGGGTGGATCACCTGAGGTCAGGAGTTTGAGACCAGCCTGGCCAACATGGTGAAACCCCCTCTCTACTAAAAA
>NW_012118443.1:731551-769048 GCF_000951035.1 Colobus angolensis palliatus
AATTATCTGTCCAACTGGTAGTCACACCTTCTAATTCAACAGATCCATTCCTTTGTTAGCTAGTTAAAAGTTGACTGCCTTGAGTACTAATTGAAACTTCATGACCATCATGGTATACTACCTAAAATTGCTTCTGTCCAGGAACTTACCTTACAGGAGAGAAAATAATGAAGTAGAGGTCAGAGACAGACAGAGGGACAGGAAGCAAACATAAATGGATTGTTATTTTTATTTGTAATAACAGATCTTGGACTTATGTTTTTATGATGTTATGCAAGCCTCAAGAAAATTAAATGCCTAGAGAAATATAATAGGATAATAATAACCATAGATTAATTGAGTTTACCCTAAATTTATAATATTAGATTTCCCCACCACTGGGCAGAAAAGGAACTTGAGACTGAAACTAAGTTCAGTTACAGAAAAAATAAAGTTGTATTTTGGAACATACATTTTGTAGAGTAGAAAATTTGTTCCTTCTCTATATTAGCAGTTTAGAATATGATGCCTTCTCAAGAGACAGAATTTCTTCCAATCATACTTACTTGCATAAGTCAGTTGCAAACACCAAATTTAAGAGATCAATAATATGAAACCTCTCCTGGATATAAGGGTGATATTTAACTCTCACTGAGCTGTGTTAATTTCTGGAGACCAGGGACTAGACTGTGTCTTAGTCACTTCTTTATTTACTCTTAGCACCTACAATAGTACCCTTAGCATAGAAAAAATTCTTTAAAAATGTTAATGAATGAATGAACTAGGAAGAAACACCCTAGCAGAATGATTTTGTTAGCTGTGCACACCCAAAGTAATGAACTGTTCCACCCACCCCATTATCTTACACATATAACTTTACCCAGAGAAAATTAAACTCATTCAAAGTAAGAGCATTTCTTAAATTAAACCAAAAGTCTGTAGGCTTCTTCTCCCTAGTTCCTAAGTCAGTCATTATCAAGTCTGAAATTTAGGCCAGAAAATATAACCATATGGGCTACTTGACGAAAAGGCTAATATTGTAAGTCCAGTGTCTTAAAATGGTAGCCTAATGACCCATAAATGCTGAAGCTTGGGACATCCATTTAATACTTTCTTTACAAGGCAAAGTGAATTTCTTACTTCCTGCTTCGATTTTGGCATTAAGTAGCACTATGTAACTGCGCTTAAAGTTAGATGGAAAATACAAGACTTGCTTTTATTGCAAGATGGTGTCTTGAAAAGTTTTAATCATTATGCCATTTTATATTATTCCTACCAAGGAATTGTAGGAAATTACAAAAGTCATTCACTCTATTTTAAATAGCAGAAAATGTTAACACAGAGTTTTACATGCAAAATATTTCTGTTCCAGGTTATGACACTTGCTTCAAGGGACCCTATAGATGTGACTTGAGGAACTTTCCCAGATAAGGAGGAAATTGAGATAAAATTAATGTTTGAATCAAAAGACATATTTTTATGCGAACATGTGTTTCTGCAGTAATGTACTAAACAGTAGTTAGAGAAATATCGTGTAAGTGCCTTAGTGGTAGCTGCAGATGACAAAGTGGCATCACAAACAATTGACTCAGATTGCTGATTTCTCACCTACGTTAAAATATAAAAGACTTTTCCCCCAGAGTCTGCAAGTAACTTACAATTCTCCAGAATAAGTAGGCACAGAACATTTAAGAATATGAGAAGTTGATTTTTAAAGCATTGCATTCTTCTAGGTTTCAATGGTATAATTGAACTCAACTACCACAGGATGTAAATATCAATCACATCCTGTTTCAAATCAATCACATCAGATGTTTCAAAAAGTACATCTAAGGTTTTGTAGTGTAAAGTCAAGTGTGGGAGTATACATGAAACCAAAAATGTCTAACATTTGTCTTCATGTCAGGATCTTGAGGGAGGAATTAGAACTGGAAACCTAAATTTAAGAATTTATGACAAAATCAGCCTATATCAGCAGAAAAATTCCTCTTCTCTAATCACAAAATTGCCATTTTCAAAAAGTACATCTAAGGTTTTGTAGTATAAAGTCAAGTGTGGGAGTATACATGAAACCAAAAAAGTCTAACATTTGTCTTCATGTCAGGATCTTGAGGGAGGAATTAGAAATGGAAACCTAAATTTAAGAATCTTCTGCCTAAAGCTTGTTAGGCACTATATATATAAATATCAGCTATCAGATTACCTTAGGTACAGGTGCAATACCTATCTCTACTCTCCTTCGGCTTGTGCTATTCCCTTCATCTGCCCATATTCACCTACCAAAATTGTATCCTTTTATGTTCCATCTCAAATGCCACCTTCTTCATACTTTTCCTACGGCTAATAAAGACTTAGATATGGACATATCTTAGAAACATACTGTCAGCTCTCCTAACACTTTATTTTTATATTTGACATGGTAATTATTAAGCACTCTGTCTTCTATTTTAGTTATTTCAGTAATATCTTGAAGCCTTCTTATGGATCAGGGATTCTCAAACTTTTTATCATCTGGGTCACTTGTAAAAGATTCAAATTGTTGTGGTAGGGCCTTGGAATTTGCCCTTTCAATATGTTCTCTTTGTTCTACATTTTATTATTTTTAATGTCTAAAAGTTTCCCATTTTATCCATAGCCGAATCACAAGCTCTCTCTTAAAAACATTTTGGTTATATTCCAGTGGTTTAAATTTTTTTTCTATGTTCTCCATTCTACCATCTATCATTTTGGTCAATTTGAATATTAACAAGATTGGATAGGCTGCAGTAACAAGTAAACCATCAAATCTTAGTAACTTAACACGGTAAAGTTTTCCTTTCCCCTCACACTGCAATCCTGTGCAAATCAGGTATCCCACCTCTTTATTTTATACATACCATCTGAAACATATGACTTACAAGTTTCTTATGGAATGGACATATGTCACTTCTCATATTTCATTGGCCAGAACTAATCATATGGTCCAAACTTACTGCAAGGAAGGTGAGAAAATAGAGGATATTTGGTGTGCACTAAGAACCTTTGACCAGATTAAAATGCAGTTGCTTGGCTTTTTAAAATATCCTACAACTACTCCAACTCCAAATGTCCAAAAGAAGATTAACCCGCATGATAATCATCATAATAGCTATCATTCTATGAGCATTTACTACATTATCATGGTGAATGCAATGAATGATTATCTAATTTAATTCTTTCAACAACCCTGTGAGCTAGGTATTATTAGCTACAATTTTTGAAAGGCACTGAAATTTAGAAAGGTATGGTAACATAACTTGCCCTAATATACAAAGCTTATATAAGTTGTGAAGACAGCTGTTAAACAAAGCCTCTATCTCGAAAGCTAATTTTCTTAAGAGACTGCTTTCTATTTGCTTGCAAACCACTCTCCCATACTCATCTTTATAAGCCACAAATTTGAATATTACTACCCATTGATTTTAGAACCCAGTCTAAAATGTCCTATGTGGCACAGAAAGCCTTGCCCGACATGTTTTTGGTTTTTATTCTATTATAACTCTCTGGCCTACTGTATTATAATCACATTTCTTTAGCAATTTTATTTCAGCCATACTAAGCAATGTGCATTTCCATTCTAGCTCTGAGTTTTTCTCACTTCAATCACTTCCTGCCATACTCTTTATCTAGGTAATTCATATATATATATATGTGTATGTGTGTGTGTGTGTATGAATTATATAGATATGAATATATATATCAGGTCTTACTTTAGATATTACATTTATTGAAAAATATGAAAATGTAAAGAAGAGTTGTAAAAATTGAGGGAAAGTCAACATGATGAATCACTACATTCAGTCAACAAAACATCCAGCATTCAACAACTTTCACGGGAAAAAATGAACGAGCTGAAGAATAATTTTAAATACATTAAAATATAATGTCTGAAAAGAAATCTTTAAAAGCTATTACAATCATAAAACGTTAGTGAACTTTTAGGAAAGGGAGTTTAGGGAACTATAAAAAGTGATTGTTAAAATAGAAGAAATTCAACAAATTGTCTTAACAGCAATATAAGTATCAGTAAAGATTACATTCTTATGATGCAAGATGAAGTAAAGGAATCCCCCTAGAATGCAGTTTAAAATAATAACTTCAATTTCATTATATCATTTAAAAAATAACAATCAGCTGGGCGCTGTGACGCACGTCTGTTATCCCAGCATTTTGGGAGGCTGAGACGGGTGGATCACTTGAGGTCAGGAGTTCCAGACCAGTCTGGGCAACATGGTGAAACCCCATCTCTACTGAAAATACAAAATTAGCCGAGCATGGTGCTACATGCCTGCTACTCAGGAGACTGAGGCAGGAGAATCACTGGAACCCCAGAGGCAGAGACTGCAGTGTGCCAAGATCATGCCACTGCACTCCAGCCTGGGTGACAGAATGAGACCCTATCTCAAAAAAAAAGAAAAAAAAAGTAACAGCAATTTTCATATGTCATCTTATTTCCAGTTAGTTCACATTTAACCATTGTCTTGTTTTTTCTTTAGTTTGTTGGAATCAGCGAACAAAACAGGTGTTTTAGTTGTTTGATAAGCCTCTTAGGTCTCTTGCATTCTACAGTTTTCCCTCTATATTTTTTCTTGTGATTTTTTTTTCAGGGGGAGGGGAGTTCTTGCTATTAAAAGAGTTGGGTTTTTTGTCCTGTAGAATTTTTCACAGTGTTTGTTTCATTAAATGCATTTCTGCTTTATCTGTTAAAATATTCTTCTATCCCTATATTTTTTTATAAATTCATAGTTGGATCTAATGGCTTGATCAGATTCATTTTCATTTTTCATATGGCAAGAGTACTGATAAGTGATATTGTAGATTTTCATTAGGATGTACAGAATGTCTGTTCTTATACTATGTTAGCAACCATTAATTACAACTACTCCAACTCCAAATGTCCAAAAGAGTTACCTGCATGATAATCATCATAATAGCTATCATTCCTTGAACATTTGCTACATTACCCAATGCATTTAATTAACAAAATTTTTCAAAATGGCAATAATTTTTTGTTATCAGAAGCAAATAAATAAATAAATAAATGGAAACATTCCTATATCAAATATTTGGCTACCCCATTGTTCAGTTTAGATAGGAAAGGTATGATAAATGCTTGATTTTTTTCTCTTTATTTGCCAGTTTTTTCAAATAATGAGTTCCTTAACAATCTCCAAAGTTAATGAGTAATTTTGTGTGTGTCACTATATACATAGGGATTGAAACATTCTCAATTCAATCTACTGAAGATACTGGATTTATTTGTAACCACTTTTTCTCATCTTTTGACTAGGTGTTTATTCATCTTGTCTCCTGAGTTCTTTTTGACATAACTCTAGTAGTCTTTGACAGCTTCTTTGCTTTCTGGTCTGAAAACAAGTTTTAAGCTCATCTTATACATTTTCTTTTCCCAGAAGTAGAAGGAACACAGTGAGAAGCATCTAATAGCCATGGGAATATAACTATCAAATTTGACTGAAAGGTGTAAAAAAGCCCCAACTAAATAGATACATTTTACTTTTGCCAATAAATTAAAATACAATTTTTGAAATTATGAATCCAGTGAAATTTTAGTAAAATGCCAGCAGGGATCTGGGATTCTAAATTTCACAAAGAAGAGGATACATGCATGACTACCTGAGCCTTACGAAAATTATTCATAAAATGTCTATTATTTGTATTACTATATGCATGATACATACCAACAATAAATGTCAATGTTTATGAAGGCTCTGCTAATTAAAGTCAACAAAAAGTATTGTGTTGGCAAAATAATTAGTCTGAAAAAATCTGTCTTAATGAAAATAGTTTATGTTGAAATTGACAATTCAAATAAATATGGAAAAGATCATTTATTTAATAAATGCTCTTAAAAGAATTAGCAATCAAGTTGGAAAAAAATAATCCCTATGTTGGAAGTAAATGCTCGGTGCCACCAACTGAAAATAGCACTCAGGAAAACGTTTTCTCAGCAAAGTAATTTACTTCTATAGAAGGATGTGTCTCACAGATGGAGTAATGGCGAGAGCACACCAGACAAGTGAGGGGAAGGGATTCTTATCCTAATGCAGCTAGTCCCTCCTGTTGTGTCTTTCCCCTATTGGCTAGGGTTGGACTGCATGGTCTAAGCTAATTGTGGTTGGCTATTTTAAATAGAGCAGGAGTATGAGCTGGAGTGGCAGGGTGAGTAGTTTCAGATGGTTACAGAGCAGGTGACTAAGGATAACTAAGGACAGAGCAGGTGATACAGGCTAGGAGGGGGTTGTTTACTGAAACTAGGGGCAAAGAGATGTAAAGAACAAGAAAGATAAACTTTAAAATGCAGAGCTAAGAACAGGGAAGCTGAACATACTGACATATTGGTTCTTTGAAGAGGAACTCAGAACTCAATGTACTTAATGATTTTCCCCTCTTGAATTTTAAAGGAGGTTAACAGGCTAAAACCTTTGAAGAGGAATTTTACTGTATTCTACAATCTTTCCCCTTTTGATTTTCATAGTCCTTCCTCTTCAAACCTTTTTAACATGTCTTGGTTTTGCTGCTCGACTTGATCCATAAAAGAAAAAGCTTATCTGAATAAGGTGGAGGAGAGTTAGGGGAGGTTTTAGTATGTGCTGTTTCTATAAGTCTTCTTACCAGCCCATGGATGCATGGTACGACACAACACCCAACAAAAATGAGTACACCTATTACGGCTGCAAGAGAAGTAAGAATTGAAGCTATGATTTCTTTCCATTTATCAAACCACCTTTCTAGCCATCCTGAGAAAGGGATTATCGACTCCAGAATTGTTAGCTAATTCACTGGATTAAAGCATTAAGTCCTTATAAGGCCCTTGTTACTGCAGCGGCAGTGTTGTTTGGGATAAAGGTACAACACTGAGTTTTAATCATAACACAAGCACCACCTTTTTTGGCTAGTATCATATCTAGAGCCATTTGGCTTTCCCAGACCATCTGGCTAGTCAGCCCCAATTGTTCAGCTGTCCCTTTAACAGCATCCCTGGTGTAATTAATAAACCATTGCTGATTATAATAGATGTAATTTATCCAATCTACATTTTTATTAATTGTCACCCACAAAAATATTGACTCAGATTCTGTAGCTGTTTGATCTCGAGCTTTAAATTTATCTAGTACTCCTTGTGGGACTCCAATTGCATCTAAATAAATGTGGAAGTTGTAAGACTCATAAGAAACTTCCCTTGCTTTACAGTGTTGTGTTTTTCCTTTTCCTGGCTGATGAAATGCCAGGGTGAAAGGGATAGCCAATTGGACTACAGCACAAGTGCCACTCCAGTTACTTGGCAGAGTGTCCAGTAGAGGTCTGCCACAATACCACCATATATCTGCTCAGGGGTGAATACGGGCTGACTGATTGGTAAGCTCTTGGAAAGTCTTAAGCTCACTGCATCCTTTTAGGTCTCCAAGGAACACTAAGATCCCTCCTTGTCATGAGAGACATGAAGTGAACTTAGTGTCGGGAAATGGAAGCAGGATGGCCCTTGGGGGCTGACCCACAGGGTTGTTGAACTTTCGGATATAGCAAAGAGAGAGCTTTACATGACTTTGTTACCCCAGGCTGTGGAACTCTGGAAAAGAGCTACTATACAGCCCATGCCTGGTTGACTGAAGGACCATCCTAGTGGAAAGGGGAATCTGGGCCTCTGGCCTGCCATGCACACAAGCATAACAATTGCTTTTGTTTAAAGTGCGGACGGAATATTTGATCCATTCCAACCAGGCATTAGCATCCTGATGTCCTGTCTCAGTTGCCAAAGTTTGTTTTAGGTCTTTAACTTCTATAATACCTACCTTGGTCTGGTCATTACATGGAGGAGGAACAACAGCTTCATTGTGAGAGGTTTTGGAAGAACGCTTAGGGAAAGGTGTAGGCGGTGGGGGATCAATGAAGCATATTTCAAGGATCAGATAGTCTGTTCCTGAAGCCTCAGCCCCATACCATAAAACTGGCTTAAAGAAGGGAGTTGGTTTAAAGAAGGGGAAGAACTTTGAGGGTTTGAGATAATAACCTGTATTGGATAGTACTGGTTTAGCTGTTCCTTTAGTAAAATGAATGTATAGCTTTAGGAAATTACAACTACTGGTTGAGACAGTCCATCATTGCTCTTTAGTGGTCCACAGAACATTGGACCAACTGCAGCATAAAAGCTCTGTCTTGGGTGGGACAAGACTTCCAGTTGACACTGGGGTCTTCATTGAAATCTCTCCAGACTAAATGATCCTGATTTACTAATGCCCAGTCTGAACAGAGCCAGGAAGGACAGAGGTACTTTTCTGAAGTGGAGAGCTGTCTTTGACTTAACAAGTCTCCACAGGGTATAACAAGGCTAGCATCAAATGTAATAGTTTGAGGTGAAATTGACTTGGTTACATTAATAATGAGGTGCTCAACAATAGAATGAGGAAAGAAGAAAGTGTAATAGAATAGATGAAAGACAGGTAAATTTTTCTTAGCTTTAGTTTGGTGGGGTTTTCTCCTGGGACTATGGCCCATGACTTTAGAGGGGACAGCACTTTCTTGACTAGGGTGTGATGGGTCCTTCCTTTTTCTGCTGTCCAAACTGCAGTTTCAGTAGTTAGGAGCACTAGATAAGGTCCTTCCTAGGCCGGTTCAAGCTTTTTCTTCTCTCCAGCTTTTGATGAGGATGTGGTCCCCAGGCTGATGTTGGTGTACTGAAAACTCTAGGGGTGGCACTTGTACTGAAAGACCTTTAGTTCTGAGGGAAGAGAAAGTGGAAGATAAACCAAGTATATAATTTCTGAGAAACTGATCTTTTTTCAAATGTAGGAAGATCAGTAGTAGAATGTAGATAAGGCAATCCATAAAGCATCTCATAAGGGGATAGGCCTATGTCTTTTCAGGGAGCAGTTTGGACTCTCAACAGGGTAATAGGCCTTTCTACTTTCCCTGATAAGGGTAGATGCCATAGCTTGTGGTATTCCCATTTTCTTTAGGGTTTGTTTGTTGGTTTTTCTACACACTGTGCAACTATCTGCAGCTTCTCTAGGAAGGGTATAAATTCCTATGCATTCATAAACTCAAAGGACTGCATCACACATAGCTCGGGGGCCCTAGTGACTCAATGTAGCTGTGACAACATCTCTCACATGAGGGCCTTAGACAGCATTTCTCTCTTGTCTGGTAGTACCCATTTTCCCTCATGGCTTTCTTTGGCTCCTATTTCTTTTAGCTTTTCTTACTGTCTGGGGGAGAAGATAGGGACTATAGCTGGAGGGGGAAGATTAGGGGTTGGTTGGAAAATGGGTACTGCCTGAGAAGAGGCAGCTTACTTAGCTACTTGGTCAGCTATGTTATCCTCGGCTCCCGAAGGAAAGATTCTTCTACTGATCTGGAACATGAACAACTGCTATATCTTCTGGCAGCTGTAAGTTCTCTAGTACTTGGATTATTAAGTTTCAGTGTACTCTTTTGGCCTTTACTGTTAGTGAGGCCTTACTCTGCCCAAATTTTCAAAGGTATGGTCTACTCCAAAGGCATACTTGGAGTCAGTATGAATAGTTCCTTTCTGATTTTGCAGAAATTTTAAGGCTTGATTTATTGCAAACAATTCACATGTTTGCACAGACCAATTTTAGGAAATCTTCCTGATTCTATTTCTGTGAGGGTGTCTCCGTCTACTACTGAGTACCTATTGTGCCTTTTCCTTATTTTTTACTTGAGAAGAACCCTCTACAAAAAGATGTCTTCTGGTTTGAAAGGGAGTTCCATTTAAATCTGATCTAACTTTTGTCTGATAGGCAATCAATGATATCTAATTTTCTATGCCCAAGTTCTGGTCTGGGGCATGGGATTTCCTGTTAAGAAGGCAACAGGGTTAAGTGAATCATCAGTGGTTAGGGTTAAATCATCTTTTTTTTTTTTTTTTTTAACAAGATAGCCTTGTATTTTAAAATTCTTGAGTCAGTAAGCCATTTTTCTGCCTTCTGACTTAGGATAGTTCTGACCTAGTGAGGGGTGCTCACAATGAGGTTTCCTCCAAAAGTTATTTTTCTACTTTTTTCTGTTAACAAAGCAGTTGCCATTACAGACTGAATGCATTCAGGCCATCTGCTGGTTACTGGGTCAAGGATTTTTTATAGAAAAGCTATGGGCTGCTGGTGGCCTTTGCGCTTTTGGGTAAGTACTCCTAAGGCTACACCTTTTTTACGTTGAGAAAAAGATGGAATGACTACTCTAAGGAGGGTAAAGCTAGGACAGGGGCAATTACTAATAGGTGTTTTAACCTTTCCACATGTCAGATTTTTGGTAATTGCCAAATGAGGGGGTCTGGCTCGTCTTGCATAAGCTTTTGTATAAGGGTTTTCTTTCTGGGGCATAAGAGTCTATCGATAGACGACAGTATCTGATAGATACCAAGTTCTTGTTTAGTCTCCAGCAGAGGCAAGGGTATAATGCTTTCAATCCATTCAAGCCCAATTTCCATTTACCTTTGCTAATTAAATGCCCTAAATATTTTACTTTAGGTTCTACAAATTGGAGTTTGTTTTTTGAGAGCCCTAGCTTTTCATCCCATAGAAAATTTAAGACATGGGTTGAGAAGGCTGCTACTTCTTCTCTATCATCTCCTGAAATTTGAAGATTATCCACATACTGGAGGAGACAAGGCAGGGAAAGGGAAAGTGCGCAAGGGCAGGGAAAGTTTCTCTAGGACTTGTTCTAATATTTGACCAAATACATTTGGAGACTCTGTAAACCCTTGAGGGTAAGACGGTCCATCAGTATTGCTGTTTTGACCGGAGTGAGGGTCTTCCCACTCAAAGTCAAATAGGTCCTGGTTGTCCTCTGCTAACGGACAAGTCTGCAAGGCATCTTTTAAATCTATGACTGTAATCACTAGTGGCTGTATGGGAATCCTACTGATAATAGCATAAGAATTGAGAACAAAAGGGTGTGTAGTTTGGACTATCGGATTAATAGCTCTAAGTCTTGCACCAACTGGTATGACCCGTTTGGCTTCTTTACAGGTAGTATTGGAGTGTTATAGGGAGACATACAGGGTTCAAGAAGCCCATCATGGAGAATACCTTCAATTATAGGTTATAAATTTACCCTGGCTTCTAAAGGAATAGGGTATTTCTTTCTCTTTACTACTTCCCTAAGGTTTTTAATTTAACATGAATCAGAAGAATCTGTAACTTTCCTCAATTCCTATCTTTTGACCATGCCTCAGGATGAATATGGGAACAAGTTTAGGGAGGGGAGGAATTTTCCATAATTGGTTTGGAAGCCTAAGCCTAATTTTAGTCTTAAATCTCTTCCTAATAGATTTGTCCCTGCTTCTGGAATTAACAGAAATTTGATATTAGCTGATTGGTTTTTATATTTCACTTCTGTCTCCCCTAAGATCTTTCATAGTTCCTCGATGGGCTATATTGTTATTCCAGTGAGGATCCTGGGCTGGGAATTTGGTCAGCCATTGGGATGTTCTGACCAGGAGGATGATCATGTTCCCAAATGGTCATAGCAGCCCTGCATATCATGTTCCTTTCTTCTGAGAATAAGATGTGTAAGATAGACATAAACTTGGCCCAAGTATATAAGTCCTAAAACTGATCAATTTGACCTGCCACTTCATAAGGGTCCATCTAAGAGTGGTTTAAAATTTTTTTTTTTTTTATTTCAAACTTCTGAGCTGGTTAAGGGGGCATTCACAAAGCCAATGCCCCCTCCCCCAAGAAGCACTTCCCTTAAGGGAAAGAGAGTTTGAGTAGACTCTTTGGAAGTACTGGGGGAAAGGAAATTTTGGATATCTTCCTTATATTATTCTATCTCACACTGAAGTCCTCCTGAGGGGCGACACTCAGGATTATCGGGGGGGTACAACATGAGTAGGGGAAGGGTCTGGGGTGGCATCTGCTTGAGAAGAGGAGCGTTCTTTAGTCCAAATAAAACAGCAGTATTTTCATTTGCTGCTTTTTCTTGTGTTTGGTGCTTCCGTTATCCTTCCAATATTCTAACATTAGGCCTAGGAGACAATCAGAGGGGATATTATCATGATCATGATCCTTCCTATCTTTTGTCCTACTTGCTGTATTTCCCATCCTGGAGAAAGTGTTTCTCCATGAGTCCTCAGGGCTCAATCTCTCTTACTAGAAATTTCTTGCAATCTAGCGAGTCTGCAGGACTTAACCTCTCCTATTAGAGATTTCTTGCACCCTTCAGCTTTCCCTTGTCCTTCTCTGTCTGCTTCGCTTGTAGGAACTTTCATGTCCCTCTTAGCACAGGCAGGTCAGTATAAACCTGACAGGCAAGCCACCTTTAAGCCATATGAGGTGACCGCAGAACTAGATCTAGACTCTGCACTTGCTCTGCACTCAATTGTGTGTCTCACTCACACACTTTAAACTTCCAGGATGTCCCAACCACCAAGGAATAATTCACCACCCCCGTGGCTTTTCTTACTTTTGTATGTCCCGACCAAGAAATACTTCACTGCCCCCGCAGCTTTTATCTTGGTCCCAACCACTAAAGAAATACTTCATCGCCCCTGTCGCTTTTTTTACCTTGGTCTGTGCACAGAGTTACCTGGTCACCACGGTATTTATTTGTAGGCCTTTCCTTCCCACATTGCTGAGAGTCTGGGTTTATTCATCACACCAGGTGGGTCTCATCCTTTGCCCCTGAGGCCACCACAATGAGGCAGCAGGACGCGTCTCCTCACGAGAGGTAATCAGAGACTATTTCCCAGAGGAGAACAGGATCCCATGAGGGCCCCTAAATTTGTTGAAAGTAAATGTTTAGTGTCACCAAGTAAAAATAGCACTCAGGCAAAAGTTTTCTCAGCAAGGCAATTTACTTCTATAGAAGGGTGCATCTCACAGATGATGCAATGGCAAGAGCACACAGTACAAGGGAGGGGAAGGGGTTCTTATCCTAATGCAACTAGTCCCTACTGCTGTGTCTTTCCCCTGTTGACTGGGGTTGGACCGCAGAGTCTAAGCTAATTCCAATTGGCTGTTTTAAAGAAAGCAGAGGTATGAGCTGGAGTGGTGGGGTGAGTAGTTTCAGTGGGAAGGATGGTTACAGAGCAGGTGACTAAGGATGACTAAGGACAGAGCAGGTGATAGAGGCTAGGAGGGGGTTGTTTGCTGAAACTAGGAGCAAGGAGACATAAAGAACGAGGAAGTTAAACTTTAAAATGGAGAACAAAGAACAGGGAAGCTGAACATGCTGACATATTGGTTCTTTGAAGAGGAACTCAGAACTCATTGTACTTAACGGTTTTCCCCTCTTGGATTTTAAAGGAAGTTAACAGGCTAAAACCTTTGAAGAATAATTTTACTGCATCCTACACCTACCTTATACCCTACTCAAAAAATAAATTGCAAATTGCTCATAGGTCAAATATATAAAATAAGTCTGTAATATTACTAGAAGAAAAAATCTATCTATAGGTATATATACATATTTTTTAAATATTGATGTGCAGGAAGACTTTCTTAGTGAGAAACACTACAGAACAACAACTAAAAATTCCATAAAAATTACTCCTCTATGTCAAAGTTTATTACAATTAAAATTAAACACAAGCAAAGGACTGAAAGAGACATCTGAAATTAATTGTAGTAGGAAAACTTAATATTTGTTGTATAGAAACAGTGTCTACAAAAAAGTTTTGAATACACAGAGAGAAATTCATGAAAGAAATATATTTTATTTTATTATTTATTTATTTATTTATTTATTTATTTTTTTATTATACTTTAAGTTCTAGGGTACATGTGCATAACGTGCAGGTTTGTTACATATGTATACTTGTGCAATGTTGGTGTGCTGCACCCATCAACTCGTCAGCACCCATCAATTCATCATTTATACCAGGTATAACTCCCCAATGCAATCCCTTCCCCCTCCCCCCTCCCCATGATAAGCCCAGTGTGTGATGTTCCCCTTCCCGAGTCCAAGTGATCTCATTGTTCAGTTCCCACCTATGAGTGAGAACATGCGGTGTTTGGTTTTCTCTTCTTGTGATAGTTTGCTAAGAATGATGGTTAAATTTGAAAAAAAAATGGGGAAGGAAAACTCACCACTATATTGAAAAAAAATAGTGCAGAAAACTCAGTAAATGATTCTAAGAAAAAAAATCACTCTAGCTAGAAGGCAGACAGAATTGCACTGAGAAAAAGCCTATGAGAATTGTGTAATAGGAGTTGCAGAAAGGGAGAGGGCAATAAAAAATATTTGAAGCAAAAAAAAAAAAAAAAAAAAAAATAACGGTTCATAAGTCTGTAAGTAACATTTAAACTGACCAGTAATCAAAAAAAATTAGTGACTACTTTTTATACATAAAACTGAATTAAATTAGGTAAATTGATAATAACCATTATTACCATGGATGTAGGGGAATGGGTTCTGAAATTCATTGCTAGTGAGAAAGTAATTTGTATAGCTTTTCAGAAGGCAATTTAGTAGTATTGAATATAATTTTAAATAAGACCATTGACCCAGTAATTCCACTCTGGGGAATTTATCCTATACAAGAAGGCATTTATCAGTCAGGCACAGTGGCTCACGCCTGTAATCCCAGCACTTTGGGAGGTTGAGGAGGGTGGATCACGAAGTCAGGAGATTGAGACCCTCATGGCTAACATGGGGAAACACTGTCTCCATTAAAAATACAAAAAATTAGCCAGGCACGGTGGCAGGAGCCTGTAGTCCCAGCTACTTGGGAGGCTGAGGCAGGAGAATGGCATGAACCCGGGAGGTTGAGCTTGCAGTGAGCCAAGATTGCGTCACTGCACTCCAGCCTGGGAGACAGAGTGAGACTCTGTCTAAAAAAAAAAAAGGCATTTATCCAACAGAAATACTTTTATATGCCAACAAAGTTTCATGTACAAGGATATGTGCCACTATACTGTTTGTAATACCAACACTAGAAACAAACATTTTTCAGTATGGATATAGTTAAATTATACTGCATCCATACTATTCACCAAAACAAAGTGGTTAAACAATGAGGTAATCTACATAAGTTTGCAAAAAATTATATGATAATGGTTATTGTTAAGAGAAAGAAAGAAAGTCACGGGAAAAAAATACAAGATGTTCCCATGTATATATTTTTAAAAGCATATAATGTGGAAACATAGATAAAGATGTGTACATCTATAGCAATTTCTGAATCAATACAAACTAAACTGTAAATACTGGATATTCTGAAGGAAATGCTTTGCCAGAGAAATAAGATTTCCTTTTTTGCTCTCTATACTTATTATTTGAGGGTTTTTTCACAATCAGAATCATGTATCTCTTGAACAATTAAAAACAAAAACAAAACTTTCTCTCTTTTTGATAAAAATGCTCAGAGATGAAACTTACAATTATTTTACATCTTCAGTATGGTCAGGACTAAAGGTAGAAAAATGTGTATATTTTACCATTTACAGTTAATCAAATGAAAATCACCTTTATACACAGAATAATCATTCAATTAAAAATATAAGAAATAGAGTATATGTACTCTGCAGTTGTGTATCCACGTCAGATTCTACATTTCTTTGAGACTACAATAAAATTATTATTTTTTTACTAGGAGTAAAATACACAAGGACATGTACACATACACACACAGATGTTATCGCAGGGATGTGAAATTCATATTCTTCTCAGAAACTGCAAGTTTTGAAATCAGTGTGCCTTAGATAAACCTATCTCTCCTAGCCTCCATTTCTGAAAGAGAGAAAAGGAAAAGTATTAGAAAGAGGAAAAGAAGAGGATAAAGGAATTGCTTCTTTTCCTTAGCAATTTTTTTAATTTGTGGTGTTATTATAAAATGTTTAAAGTATATAAACAATAGTACAATAAAATCCCCTATACCCATAACCTTTCTTATGTAATTATCTACTCAAAACCATCTTGTTTCACCTATACCCCACTCCCTTTCACCCTTCCCCTAGATTATTTTGAAGAAAATCCCAGACATCATATCGTTTCAACCATAATACCTTGGCAGGTAGATCTAAAAGATAAAGTTCTGTGGTGGAGCAAGATGGCTGAGTAGAAACCTCTAATAGTCATCCACCCTGCAGAAACACCAACTTAAACAGTTATCCACACAAGAAAGCACCTTCATAAGAACCAACACTCGTCAAGCAATCACAGTAACTGGTTTTAACTTCATATCACTGAAATAGGCACTGAAGAGGGTAAGAAAGAGAGTCTTGAACTGCTGACACCACCCTTCCTCCAAGCCCTGGCAGTGGCTGCATGCTGAGGAGCGAGAATCTGTACACTTTGGAGAGGAAGAGCACAGTGACTGTGGCAGAGCTCAGCTGGCACCACAGAGGGAGCATTTACACCAGCCCTAGTCAGACAGGAATTGTCCATCCTAGCACTTGGATCCTGAGTTAAGGCGAGTCTTGCCACTATGGGATAAAGGACTCTGGCGTCTTAAGTAAACTTGAAAGGCAGTCAAGGCCACAAGGATTGCAATTCCTGGGCAAGTCCTGATGCTTTGCTGGGCTTAGAGCTAGTGGACATGAGGGGCATGCAGTGTAGTGAAACACCAACAGAGGTGGTCAAGAAAGTGCTCCTGCCACCCCGATTAAACCCCAGGCAGCACAGCTGGAAGGTCTAGGAGAGACTCCTTACCCCTCTTGAGGAGAAGAGAGAGAAGAGGAAAGAGAATTTTGTCTTCCAACTTGGATACCCTCACAGCCACAGTAAGATCAGTCACTGGGCAGAGTCCTCAGGCGCTGATTCCAGGACCTAACTCCTGCACGACATTTCTAGTCACAGAAGGGAATCTACTGCTTTGAAGGGAAGGACCTAGACCTTACAGGTTTTATCACCTGCTGACTACAGAGCACTTGGGCCCTGAATAATCAGCAGCAGTACACAGGCAGTACTTGCCTTGGGATTTAGAGAAGACTCAGAGACATGCTGGTTTCAGGTGTCCTCCAGCACATTCCCAGCTGTGGTGGCTATGAGAAGAGACTCCTTCTGTGTGAGAAAGGAGAGGAAAGAGTAAAGGGGAGTTTGTCTTGCAGCGTAGGCACTAGCTTGGCCACAGTGAGCTAGAGAACCAAGCAGGCTCTTAGGGGTCCCTGATTTCAGGCCTTGGCCCTTGGAAGGCATTTTTGGACCTACCTTAGGTCAGAAGAGAGCCCACTACCCAGAAGGGAGAGTCCTAGGCTTGGCAGCATTCATCATAGAATGACTGAAGAGCCTTTGGGCCTTGAATGAACATCAGCAGTAGCCTGGCAGTATTTGCTGGGGGCCTGGGTGGTGATAGCCCCAGGGAGAGACTCTTCTGCCTGTGGAAATGGGGAAAAAAAATGGCAAGGACTTTGTCTTGTGGCTTGGATGGCAGCTCAGCCACAGTATAATAGAGTACTAGGTGGATGCCTAAGGTTTCCAACGTCAGGCCCTGGCATTTCTGGACACACCAGAGACCAGAGGGGACTTTCCACCATGAAGGGAAAGATACAAGTCTGGCTGGCTTTGACACCTGCTGGTTATAGAGCTCTAGGGCCTTGAGCAAACATAATAAGTAACAAGGCACTGCTTACGGTGAGCCTTGGGCAAGACTCAGTGTTTTGCTGGCTTTAGATCTGATCCTGTGCATTTCCAATGGTGGTGGCCACAGGGAAGCTGTGTCACCCATCCCCCAGATCCAGGCAGCTCAGAACAGAGAAAGAGACTCCATTTACTTAGGAGAAAGTAAGGGAAGAGAACAAGAGTCTCTGCTTCATAATACATAGAATTCTTCTTGCTCTTATCCAAGAGCACCAAAGCAGTACCTCTATGAGTACACAAGATCCGTGGTGTTACTTGGTTTGGAGTACCCACTAGTGCAGACATAGATGCAGTGATCAAAAACTTAAATTACAGCACACAAGTACCTTTGAATACTTGGAAAGCCTTCCCAAGACAAATGGGTGCAAACAAGCCCGGACTACAGTCACTACAATAAATACCTCTCTTCAATGCCCAGACACCAAAGAACAGTCACAAACATCAACACCATCCAAGAAAGCATGACCTCACCAAAAAAACAAAAAACTAAATAAGACACCAGGGACCAGTCTGGAAGAGACAGATATGTGACCTTTCAGACAAAAAGAGCTGTTTTGAGGAAATTCAGTGAAATTCAAGATAACACACACAGAGAAAATCAGAATTCTATCAGATAAATTTAACAAAGGGATTGAAATCATTGAAAAGAATTAAGCAGCAATTCAGGAGTTGAAAAACTCGATTGACATACTGAAGAAAACATCAGAGTCACTTAAGGGCAGAATTAACCAAGCAGAAGAAATAATTAGTGAACTTAAAGACAGGCTATTTAAAAATACATGGTCAGATGGGAGAAGAGAAAAAAAGAACTAAAAAGAATGAAGCACATCTACAAGATCTAGAAAATAACCACAAAAACAAAACTCTGAATTAGTGGCCTTAAAAAAGAGGTAGAGAGAGAGAGGGGGGCAGAAAATGCATTCAAAGGCACAATAACAGAGAACTTTCCAGGCCTAGAGAAAGACATCAATATTCAAGTACAATATTCAAGTATGTTTACAGAAAGTTATAGAACACCAAGCAGATTGAACCCAGATAAGACTACCTCAAGACATTTAATAATCAAACTTCCAAAGGTCAAGGAGAAAAATTGTATCCTAAAAGCAGCAAGAGAAAAGAAACAAATAACAAACAATGGAGCTCCAAAACCTTTGGCCAGAGACTTCTCCATGGAAAGCTTACAGGCCTGGAGAGAGTGGTATGACATCTTTAAAGTGCTGAAAGAAAAAACCCTTTTACTCTAGAATAACATACCCAGCAAACATGAAGGAAAAATAAAGACTTTCCCATACAAACAAAAGCTGAAGGATTTCATCAACACCAGATCTGTCCTAGAAGAAATGCTAAAGGGAGTTATTCAATCCAAATGAGAAGGATATTTATGAGCAATAAACCGTCATCCAAATGTACAAAACTCACTAGTAAGAGTAAGTACACAGAAAAACCCAGAATATTATAACACTGCAACTGTGGTGTGTAAACTATTCATATCTTGAAAAGACTAAAAGATGAACCAATTAAAAATAATAACTTTTCAAGACAAACTATAATAAGATATGAATAGAAATAACCATAAGTTTAAAGTGAGGAAGTAAATTTAAAGTATGGAGTTTTTAATTAGTTTTCTCTTTGCTTGTTTATTGTATGTTTATGCAAACAGCGTTAGTGGTCACTGGTTTTTAAAAAATGGGTTATAAGATATTATTCACAAGCCTCATGGTAACCTCAATTCAAAACACATAGAAACAGATACACTAAAAATTAAAAGCAACAAATTAAAACATATCATCACAGAAAATCACATTCACTAAAAGGAAGGAAAAAAGAGAAGATTACAAAACAAATAACAAAATGAGAGGCAATCCTTACTTATCAATAATAATGTTGGATATAAATGTACTAAACTCTCCAACTAAAAGACATAGAGTGGCTAAATAGATTTAAAACAACAATGACCTCTTGCCTAGAAGAAATGCACTTCACCTATAAAGACAAAATAGACCTAAAATAAAATGTAGCAAAAGATATTTCATGCCAATGGAAACCAAAAAAAGAGCAGAAGTAGCTACACTTATATCTGGCAAAAAAGATTTCAAGACAAAAACTATCCAAAGAGACAAACAAGGTCACTATATAATGATAAAGGGGTCAATTCAGCAAGAAGATATAACACTTTTAAACATATATGTACCCAATGCTGAAACATCCAGATACATAAAGCAAATATAGCTAAAGAGAGAGATTCCAATACAATAACAGCTGGAGACTTCAACACCTCACTGTCAGCATTGAACAGATCTCCGATGGAGAAAATCAACCAATCTTAATCTGCACTGTAGACCAAATGGATCTAGTAGATATTTACAGAACATTTCATCCAATGGCATAGAAAACACATTCTTCTCCTTAGCACATGGATTATTCTTAAGGACAGACCATATGTTAGGCCACAAAAGAAGTCTTAAACATTTTCTTAATTAAAATCAAAGAATTATCTCTGACCATACTGGAATAAAACTAGAAATCAAAAACTAGAGGAATATGAGAAACCATACAAACAAATGGAAATTAAACAATATGCTCCTGAAAGACCTGTGGGTCAATGAAGAAATTAAGAAGGAAATTGAAAAATTTCTTGAAAGAAATGATAATGAAAACACAACATACCAAAACATATGGGATACAGCAAAAGCAGTACTAAGAGCTATAAACACCTACATGAAAAAACTAGCAAAGCTTCAAATAAACAACCTAATAATGAATCTTAAGAAACTAGAAAAGCAAGAGCAAACCAAAACCAAAATTAGCAGAAGAAAATAATGAACACTGAAGGAGAAATAAATGAAATGGACATAAAGAAAACAATATAAAAGATCAATGAAATAAAATGGTACTTTGAAAAGATAAACCTTTAGCGAGACTAACAAAGAAAGAGAGAAGACTCAAGTAAATAAGATCAGAGATGAAACAGACATATAGACCAATGAAACAGCATAGAGAACCCAGAAACAAATCCAAACACCTGCAGTGAACTTATTTTTGACTAAGGTACTAAGAACATACCTTAGGGAAAGAACAGTCCCTTCAATAAATGGTGCTGGGAAAACTGAATATCCATATTTAGTTTTGATAATGAACTAGTCTCCTTTCATCGATACAAAAATCAAATCAAAATGGATTAAAGACATCAATCCAAGACTTCAAACTATGAAAGTACTACAAGAAAACATTGGGGAAAACTCTCTAAGACATTGGAGTGGGCAAAGATTTCTTGATTAATACCCCACAAGCACAGGCAACCAAAGCAAAACTGGACACATGGGATCACAATCAACTTAACAAGCTCTTCACAGCAAAGGAAATAATCAACAATGGGAAGAGACAACCAACGGAGTGGGAGAAAATATTTGCCAACTACCCATCTGACAAGGGATTAATAACCAGAATATATAAGGAGCTCAAACAACTCTGAAGGAAAGAAATCTAATAATCTAATTAAAAATGGGCAAAAGATCTGAATAGGTATTTCTCAAAAGAAGACATATGAATGGAAAACAGATATATAAAAAGGTGTTCAACATCACTGGTCATCAGAGAAATGCAAATCAAAACTAAATAAGATATCATCTCATCCCAGATAAAACGGCTTTTATCCTAAAGACAGGCAATACAAAATTATGACAAGGATGTGACAAAAAAGAACCCTTGTACACTGTAGGTGGGTATGTAAATTAGTACAACCACTATGGAAAACAGTTTGGAGGCTGTTCAGAAAACTAAAAATAGAGCTATCATGGTCTAGAAATCTCATTGCTAGGTATATACAAAAAAGAAAGGACATTAGTATATAAAAAACATATTTGCACTCTCAGATTTATTGCAGCACTATTCAAAATAGCTAAAATTTGGAAGCAACCTGAATGTCCATCAACAGATGAATAAATTTTAAAAAGTGGCACATTTACACAATGGAGTACTATTTAGCCATGAAAAGGAACGAGATCCTCTCATTTGGAACAACATGGATGGAAGTGGAGGTCAATATGTGAGCACATTTACACAATGGAGTACTATTTAGCCATGAAAAGTAACGAGATCCTGTCATTTGGAACCACATGGATGGAAGTGGAGGTCAATATGTGAGTGAAATAAGCCAGGCACAGAAAGACAAACTTCACATGTTCTCACTTGTTTGTGGGAGTTAAAAATTAAAACAATTGAACTCATGGAGATAGTAGAAGGACAGTTACCAGAGGCTGGGAAAGGTAGTGAGGAGGGAAGTGAGGATGGTTAATGGGCACAAAAATATAGTTAGATAGAATGAGTAAGTTCTGGTATTTGATAGCACAACAGTGTGACTAGTCACTTTTGCAATTCTAGTGGCCATGAATGTTCATTGCCTAGACTCTTAAGAGATTTATGGGGCTTTTTTAGTCTGTTTGGGCTGCTGTAACAAAATACTTTAGACTAAGTAATTTATAAACAATAGAAATTTATAGCTCACAATTCTGGAGCCTGGGAAGTCCAGTGTGAGGGTGCGAGCAGACTTAGTTTCTGGTGAGGGGCCACTCCTCATAAATGGCATCTTCTATGAATCCTCACATGGCAGATGGGCAAGACAGCCCTCTCAGGTCTCTTTTATAAAGACACTAATCCCATTCATGGGGGACTTAGTCACCTCCCAAAGGTCCCATTTTTTTATACCAACATAATGGGGATTAAATTTCAATATATGAATTTGGGAGTTGTGGGGGGCCGGGGGAGGGGCAGGGGCAAACATTCAGACCTCAACAACAGTTTTGAAAAGATTTAAGCTGTTTTATCATGGAATTTGCTCTTATAAGTTAGCAGGTTTGGTACTAGTGTCTACATTGTACTGAGAGAATAATTATAACTCATTTATGGGAATAGTAGAGTCATAATGAACCCAAACAATTCATCCAGCTGAAGAAGACAGCAAAAAAGGTGGCTATGCCATCCCAGTCTACTCCCTCCATACAAATATTTCTTTTTCTTTTTTTTTTTTTTTCAGGAAAAAAGAAAATTGTTTGCATTCATTTAGGTATGGAATTTTATGACTCATTTCCAAACTAAGTTCCTGATGGGGATGGTATGGACAGTGGGGACCGGATATAGGTAAAAATAGATGCACAGGCAATTTCTATTGTACATATACATGTGTTTGTTCTTATATCCCATTATGCCATACTTCTCAGTCACAACAATAGCAAGCATAAGGGACAGCCCTGCAGCTGTGCCTGTTTCAACCTGGTTCCAATGTAGGACAGAGCAAAGCTGTACAATTGCTGAAAAGCAGTTGCAAATATTTGGGGCATATTGGAAAAAACTGTATTTTTTCCATTCAAACTGTGTTAGAATTAACACATAGAAAGGGACTTAACTAAGATCTACCACTCTTCAGAACAGAGTGATAAGCATAATTACCCTCTTTGCAACATGATTTAAATTTTCATTTACTTATTCTGTGTCTAAGAAATATTTATTGAGTGTCAGTATGTAGTGGACATTTTACAGGAAATTTAGTTACATAGTAAGCAAAAGTAACAGTCTAGAAAGCGAGACAATTATACAACAACAGAAGTAAATATAAAATTACAAGAAGGAGAGGTACGTGATGTGTTAAGTGAATATAATAGGAGGATTTAACTTAGATTGGAAGATCAGAAGCTGTTATCCTGGAGGAGGGAGAAGCCAAATTGGCATGGATTGTGGAATGAGTAGAAATTGTGAAATTGTGGCTGGAATGCTTTTAAATGATGGCAATGGAATGTGAGATGAGATGGGAGAGTTAGAGAGTAACAGGATCAATAGGATATTATGTCATCTGGCCATATGTTCCAGCTTTCCCAGGGTAGTCCAGGTTTATGTCAGTTGTCCTAACACATCCATTAATAGTTCTCCTTTATACTTACTAAAGTGTCCCATTCTGAACTACAAGTTATATATTCACCCTGTCTACAGGCCATTTTATAGAAATTATCCCAAGGTGAACTCACTGAAATTTTAACCAAAGAAGTCATAATTAGACTTGATTGTAAAAAGTAAAAATGACTCTGGTTGCATCAATGCATTGTAGGGGGTGGGAGGTTGTAGGGACTGGTTAGAGGATCTTGAAGTTCAGGACAAAAGTGATGTCTTTCACATAGCAAGAATGGATCCATTGGAGAGCTTGAGAGAACTTGAGGATATTTTGGAATGGATATCAGAGATATGGGAGAAGGGGAATAGGTATTAGGAATGATTCCCAGGTTTGTTTGCGTGTGTGTGTGTGTTGAGTAATGGCACAAAGCTGTGGTGCAGAAATAGAACAAGCAGATCCTGCAGTCATCTAGATTTGTATTTTTTCCAAATTGGTAAAATGAACACTCTGAAGAACAAGGATGTTAGGGATGTCAACATGAGGGTTATTTATTTATTTTTATTTTTATTATTATTTTTTGAGATGGAGTCTCGCTCTGTCACCCAGGCTGGCATGCAGTGGCCCAATATCGGCTCACTGCAACCTCCACCTCCTGCATCCATGCCATTCTCCTGCCTCAGCCTCCTAAGTAGCTGGGACTACAGGTGCCCACCACCACGCCCAGCTAATTTTTTGTATTTTTAGTAGAGACGGGATTTCACCGTGTTAGCCAGGATGGTCTTGATCTCCTGACCTCATGATCCGCCTGCCTTGGCCTCTCAAAGTGCTGGGATTACAGGTGTGAGCCACCACGACCGACCCAGCATGAGTGTTATACCATGCCATCCAAGCTGAATAAGGAGGACCATAAAGGAAAAAGACTGATGGATAAAGCAGAGGGATCAATATCTGTATACCCTGGTGATGCCAAAGAAAGATCATAATTGGACAACTTAATCAACCAAGCTGGAATGTTATAAACTTTTGATTGTAGAACAAGTTTTGACATAAAGGCGACAAGATAGAAGGTATGACCTCAAGAGTCTATGACTAAGAGGACAAATTCCTCCACTTTCTCACTCTAATCTAAAGCTCTGCCATGTCTCTCCTGGCCTAATGCAATATTCTGGCTGTTCTCCCTGCTTCCTGCCATACAATTTTTATCCCTCGTCTCATTTCAACCAGAGTCTTTTTTTTTTTTTCTTTTTTTGAGACAGAGTCTCACTCTGTCACCCAGGCTGTAGTGCAATGGCATGGTCTCGACTCACTGCAACCTCTGCCTCACAGGTTCACCTGATTCTTGCACCTCAGCCTCCCAAGTAGCTGGGATTACAGGCGTGTGCCACCACACCCAGCTAATTTTTGTATTTTTAGTAGAGACAGGGTTTCACTATGTGGGCCAGGCTGGTCTTAAACTCCTGACCTCGTGATCTGCCTGCCTCAGCCTCCCGAAGTGCTGAGATTACAGGTGTGAGCCACCGTGCCTGGCCTGGAGTAATCTTTTTAAAGTGCAAGTCATCTGATACCAGCTCCAGTTCAGAAACCTTCAATGGCTTTTTAGAATTAAAGTCAAAATTTATTTTACATATGAGGCCATATGTACTTGGTTTCTAGCCACTTCTCCAGGTTCATTTTCCTCTGGTCCAGGTGAGCTTCTTGCTTTTTCTCCAACTTAACGAACGAACTCTAACTTGGGAGAATATTCTTGCTGTTCCATCAGTTCTGTCCCAAGATGTTGCATAGATCATCTTTAGGTCAGTACAATCTTCACTTAAACATTACTCTTCAGAATCCTTTCCTGACTGCTCTAAAATAGCATTATTTCAGACAATGTTTTATTATTTAATTTTGCATTGTTTAATTTCATGGCACTTAATTACCTGACATTGTATTACACAGTTATTTATTATTTTCCAAGTCTTTTCCAGTGGAATGTAAGCCCCTTGTAGCTAGAAAAAACTATTTTGGTTTTCTGCGATAGGTAATGACTAGGAGATTAACCATTTTGGTTTACTGTATGAGCAATGACTAGGAGTTTGATAAATATTTATTTTATGTAATTGTTAGTAGATCAGGAGATCAAGGAACTGAAATGGTTTACCACATGGATGCTGAGGTCCCCTAGGCTGGACAAAAGTTGCTTTATAAAAAAAATTTATTTATGTATTTATTTTTATAGAGATGAGGTCTCAGTGTTGCCCAGGCTGGTTGAGAATTCCTGAGCTCAAGTGATCCTCCTGCTTTGGCCTTCCAAAGTCCTAGGATTACAGGCACGAGACACCACACCCAACCTAGACAAAAGTTCGCAATTACGTGGTAGTGATAGGGACATAGATGAAAGACAGCAATTAGGAAGGAGAGATTTTTATATCCATATTTGTAATTGGTTCAGTAATTCGGTAGTCAATCAAAATCTTGTCAACTCTCATATACTTGTATTTTCCTCCTGCAAATGATTCAGACTTTTGTTCAAAATAAAGCATGAATACATATTTATTTTGACTATCATTTTGTATATATCACTTCTTCAAATGGAATTATTTAAATATTAAGGAAATTTGCATACAAAAGGAAGTGTCTCTTCAAAGGATTGCCTAACTCAAAACAAAAGCTATAGGTATTTTATGAATAGAACTTGAAATATCTTAAAAATTACTGACACTGAAGTTTTCTTTTATTACATTTATATTTTGTGCATTCCATTAACATACAAAGTTTGTCCTCTTCCTTTCTAAAATATATATTCATGCACAGTAGTTTCCCCCTTATCCCATGGATGCCAGAAACTGTATATAGTACCAAAAACACATATAGTGTATGTGTTTTTCCTATACATCAAATCTATGATAAAGTTTAATTTATAAATTAGGCATAATATGAGATTTTCAATTGCTAATAATAAAATGGAACAATTATAACCATATATTATAATAAAACTTATGTGAATGTTGTCTCCCTCTCTCTCAATATCTAATTGTAATGTACTCTTTTTCAGACCACTGAAACTATTTTCAGACCACTGTTGACCAGAACTGTGGAAAGTAAAACCAGGGAAAACGGAGGACTACTATTCACTTTTAAATAGTTGGATGAATAGAAATGTTTTTGACTATAACAGAATACCCAATCAGTTGATTTAAAAACATTATTGAATAAAAAATCTAAAAATTCCCAGGAATAGTATTTGATTTTATAAAGCAGAGCTTGGCCTAGGAGGTCAAATGATTAACTTCTTTCCCTCTGTTGATTTCATTATACTCCAGCCAGCTCTAGTCTCATGTCATTATGAATACCACAGCTACCCTGGAGGAGAAAACTTGCCTGTCTCCAGGTGACCCTGGTAAAAAGTTATCTCATTACATTTCATTAGGTCTGAGTGAGGCCCATGCAAGGTTCTTCTCTCTATCCCAACTCCTTCTTCTTTCAAGCAAATTCCTGTAGCTGAGAAGAATGGGTGCATCAAGACACATGGAATGAGAATGTCGTTGAGGCATTTCCCTAAAGAATAACAGTACTATTACCAAAAAGGTGGAGGGGAGGGGAGGACTAACAAAAATCACAGCTTGTTAGAAAGTCTTCCAAACATGACTGTAGTCTTTGGTGATAGATTCATATATAATAAAAACATTTAATATTCTGTTTGAGAGTTCCTTACATTTAAAACATTGGGATTAAATTGAAGATATTCTGTTGGCCAGCAATAAAACTATTCATTAATCTGCTATGTGACAGAAATGCATATAAAATTTAAACTTATGGTAGAATATATGAGAATATATGGACTTTGAATGAAAGAACTATGGACTTTGAATCAGGAGATCTTGATTTATTTTCTCTGTTCTAATGCCTGTTTAACTCATCTAGACCTGAATTTCTTTTCTTCCTGGATATTTGATGATTTATTCCTTACCCACAGTTATTAGTCAGAGTTCTCTAAAGGGACAGAGCTAATAGGATAGATGTATATGTAAAGGGAAGTTTATTAGAGAGTATTTACTCACACAATCACATGGTGAGGTCCCACAATAGGCCGTCTGCAAGCTGAAGAGCAAGGAAGCCAGTATGAGTCCCAAAACCTCAAAGCAGGGAAGCCGACAGTGCAGCCCTCAGTCTGTGGTCGAAGGCCCAAGAGTCCCAAAGCTGAAAAACTTGGAGTCTGATGTTCAAGGGCAGGAAGCATTAAGCACAGTAGAAAGATGTAGGCCCGGAGACTAAGCCAGGCTAGTCTTTTCACGTTCTTCTGCCTGCTGCCTGCTTTATTCTGGCCACACTGGCAGCTGATTAGATTGTGCCCACCCAGCTTGAGGGTGGGTTTGTCTCTCCCAGTCCAATGACTCATATGTTTCTCTTTGGCAACACCCTCACAGACATACCCAGGAACAATACTTTGCATCCTTTAATACAATCAAGCTGACACCCAATATTAACCATCACACACAGTTTCACTTTTCACTGCTTTGACCCTTTGTTTATGCTGTTAGAATTTTGATAGACATTACACTGTAGCTTCAATTTAGAAAGAATGTGTAAATATATCATTAGGTTATATGACCCAGGAGCTCTGCATTTCTCTTCACTTTTTCCAATCCCTCTTCCACATCTAGTAATAAGAATGCTTTTTTTTTTTTTTGAGACGGAGTCTCTCTCTGTCGCCCAGGCTGGAGTACAGTGGCTGGATCTTGGCTCACTGCAAGCTCCGCCTCACGGGTTCATGCCATTCTCCTGCCTCAGCCTCCGGAGTAGCTGGGACTACAGGTGCCTGCCACCTCGCCCGGCTAGTTTTTTGTATTTTTTTGTAGAGACGGGGTTTCACCGTGTTAGCCAGGATGGTCTTGATCTCCTGATCTCGTGATCCACCTGCCTTGGCCTCCCAAAGTGCTGGGATTACAGGCGTGAGCCACCACGCCCGGCCTCAAGAATGTTTAGTTTTCTTCATGCAATTCTTTTTATTAATTCAAATTAATTCCTGGATGCTGTGCAGTTAATTTACCATTGGTTATAAGTTTGGGTTTTTTGACATAGGGGTTTCACAGGCTATTACTGATACATAGGAGAGTTAGTAAGTTTTGTATTTTTATATACAATATACTTTTCTAGTCACTTCAGCGCACTTCTAGCAATTGTAATATTTTTTATGGGATTCTGTAATGTATTCCTGAAATAAAATTATGTGATATGTAAATAGTAATTTTATCCCCATTTCGTTTTAACTGTTTTGTATTTTATTTTCTTGACTAGAATTTCCAAAAACAACAGTGTTTGTCAGTGTTTGGTTAGAAAAACAAGTAATTGAGTAGGAAGGGTTTTCATGCAACCACATAAGCTTATTAAAAGATAATTCACCACAGCATTTCTATATATCTTGTATTAGTTCTTGTTCTGGACTATTGTTCCAAGGTTGTTTAATAGCAAATAGCCTTGAAATGTAGCGATAGTGTTTCCTTCTGGGGCAGAGAATTTATTTGATCAGAATAACAAATATAATGTCCTTCCCCCTGTACAAAGTTTGCTCAAGTTTTCTGGTAGCTGCCTTATAAGCTTGAGGTGTCCTAAATTCAGGATTTCTCAGCTGCGACATAAAGCCACTATGTGTGAAGCATCTACCCATATGGCTTCACATCACTCCTATGGGACTTGGGCAAGGGGACCTGATGTGAACATGAAGCTCATGCTGCCTGATGTGCCATGAATAATAAAGTTCTTTGTCTCCGACCCAGCAGGCTCATGTCTTCTGCCAGCATTTATGAACCTGTCACAGGCTGACTTGATGCAAGCAGAGTAAAATCTCCAACCCTTCACTGCTCTTGACATTGCTCTCTATTGATGCTCATGAATATTCTTGCAGCTGCTACTAGAGAATGATGGTTTTTCATTCTCTCCTTATGAATTTTTCATGATTACCTCACATTGTATAATCTAACCAGAGCCCTACAGGCAAAAGTAACACAAATTCCCATAAAACACTACGTCCATTTGTGGATAATGGTTATTCTCTTTTTAGCAGTCATGATCTCTTTTTGGTACTCTGTAAATCAACTACAGAATTAGAGTTGCTTAAAAAAAAAAAAAAAGGCCTGGTCGGGTGCGCTATCTCATACCTGTAATACCAACAGTTTGGGTGGCTGAGGCAGGCGGATCACGAGGTCAGGAGTTCGAGACCAACCTGGCCAACATGGTGAAACCCCGTCTCTACTAAAAATACAAGAAATTAGCGGGGTGTGGTGGCCTATGCCTGTAGTCCCAACTACTCAGGAGGCTGAGGCAGAAGAATTGCTTGAACCCGGGAGGCAGAGGTTGCATTGAGCTGAGATTGTGCCACTGCACTTCAGCCTGGGGGTTACAGTGTGAGACTCCATCTCAAAAAAAAAAAAAAAAAAGAAAAGAAAATAGGCCAGACGCAGTGGCTCACACCTGTAATTCCAACACTTTAGGAGTCTGAGGCAGGTAGATCACTTGAGGTCAGGAGTTAGAGACCAGACTGGCCAACATGGTGAAACCCTATCTCTACTAAAAGTACAAAAATTATCTGGGCATGGTGGTGTGTGCCTGTAATCCCAGCTACTCAGGAGGCTGAGGCAGGAGTATTGCTTGAACCTGGGTGATGGAAGTTGCTGTGAGCCAAGATGGTACTACTGTACTCCAGCCTGAGTGACACAGTGAGACTCCGTCTCAAAAAAAAAAAAAAAAAAATCACCAACACATCCTATATAAATGTAGGAGAGTGAAGAGGAAAATAATAACATATACAAATATGTAACAAACCAAGGGAGAAAATATCCGTAGCTTATACAGTCCAATTTCTATAACTAGTTGTGAAGCCATTTTGATATTCATTGTTCCCTTATTCTAATACCTGTTACCACAGGTCCTTCAATTGATCAAAAGTTAGTTTAGTTTTGTTTGTTTATTTGATTCACCAAGTTTCATGATCCAAATCTTTATTCCAAATGGATCTGTTATTAATGCTTCTAACTGCATTAGATTGATGTTGTCTTCTGTTCTATCATTGTATGGAAATTATAAGAAGTGCCCCAGGGTATAGAATCCTCTCAATTCCATACTTCTAATCCCCACTTTGTAGCATCAGCCTTCTTTTTCAATGACAATTGGAACCAGTCACTTTATCTATACAATTGTCATTTCCCTTCCCTGCCTCCCTCAGAAACAACCCTTCTAAACCAACAGAGCACAAATTTGAGGGCATTAAAGCACAAAAAATTATTGATCTCTTTTTCAGACCCATATATTCTGAATATGGGAGATAAAACACCATAAACTGGATACTGTCTTAGAGTACCTAGTGAATCTTTGGGACAGCATATCAACCCCTCATGGTCCATTACTAAATCTATAACCTAAGTCAGTTTTTAATATATTATGCACAGTTCTCTCATGTTAGCAGCTTCTGTTGACAGTGGATGTGGCAATACTTTTGATTCTCATGAATACGAGATTAAGAGAAGAACTTTAGTTATTTCGCTATAAAACTAGTTCTTTGATTGGAAGTAATATTGTTATTGGATACCAGGATGTTGAATAAAGCATCCAGTGAAAGTCAAATTTCTGCCATTTCCATAATGAAAGGAGAAAGGGTTAGATGGTTCTGTAGGAAATGGTGCTGCATCAGATACCCTGTGTAGGTCTTTGCTGCTGGCAAGAATGTTATTCAGCAGCTGCTGACTCATCTACCCCAATTATGAATTCAGGAACCTTTGAAATAACTCTAGAGTGAACTCACGGACCTAGGGACCCATTTTGAAAGGAACTTGAACCAAAACCTCACTTATTTTCTGGTCTCCATAAATCCCCACTCTAATGAAGGATGAAGGCATTTTAGGACTTCTGGAATTCATGTCAGTTCAGAGCCAGTGCCCAGTTATCCCTGAAATTCCTACATAATTCCCCTTCTGCATTGCATAGTCACCTGGATAAAGTTATTTTGATGAAGGCCAGGAAGAAGATTTTACTTGTGTCACTGTTGAAAGGTGTTTCCTCAAATGGACCTCAAATGTTTACTCAAGATGTAGTCATATGACCCAGATTTTGCCAATGATACATGTATGGATGTGTCCTGGATGTGGAAATGTGTATTATGTGGCCAAAGTTGTGTTGAGGAAGGTTGATTTTCTGGCTAATATGACACAGGCACTGGTTTGTTGAAAAAAGCACTACCAGAGGTACTGGTGCTCAATTCTGAATGTCACAGAAAGCATATAGCAGTAGGAGATGACATTTTAGCTACCTATGTCTACAATATGGTTAGATGTTTTGTCTGGCTGTTTAGCTTCTCTGTCTTTTCAGGAGATTCTGATCGATTAGATAGGTTCTGTGATCAATCTAATATCATTTTTTGTTTTTTTTTGAGATCAAGTCTCACTCTGTTGCCCAAGCTTGAGTGCCATGGCACAATCTTGTCTCACTGCAACTTCTGCCTCCTGGGTTCAAGCAATCCTCCCACCTCAGCCTCCCAAGAAGCTGGGATTACAAGCATGTGCCACCATGCCTGGCTAATTTTTGCATTTTTAGTAGAGATGGGGTTTCGCCATGTTGGTCAGGCTGGTTTCAAACTCTTGACCTCAAGTGATCTGCCCACCTCAGCCTCCCAAAGTGATGTGATTACAGGCATGAGCCACCATGCCCAGTCTATCTAATACCATTTAAATAAATTCTTTCTTTGTGGAGGTGATAGGAGTAGATTCTGTTGTTGGAGCAAAAATAACTTACTGAATCATTTATATGGAACACTATAGGAAATTAAAAGTGCTCAGGAATAGAGCTTAGCCCACATTTGAACAAGTGTTCTCCATAAATACGGGAAGATTAGGAGGACATAATGATCAATACAGAATACCATGCTAAGGAGAGATCAGTCAAAGATTTATTATCTCTATAGATAAGTGCAATTACTGAGCTAGTAGGAAATCAGTATCATCATGCCCTCTCAGTAGAGGAGAGTGAGGGCTGAATGACAGCTGCAGATCTGAGGCTAAATCATGGCCCCAAACACTTACTAGCTGTGAAACCTTTGAAAAATTGCTTAATCTCTTGTAGTCAACTTTCACATCTTTCAAGTGGGAATGGTAACAGTTGACTTTCAGAGTCATTAGGATTTAATGAGAAAATGAAAGTGCCTACCATAGAGGTTGATACACAACAGATGTTATGTATCTATGAATTTCTTTACTCCATTCTTCTTTGCTCACTCAAAAGCTACAGTCTTAAAATTTGGCATATAGTTAGTGATAGTAACAGTGTTATAAAATATGGAAACACAAATCTGATTAATTTCTGAATGAGTTATTACTTTTGACTTTAAAAATCTAGAATAAATTCATCACATTTTATAGAACCGAAACACCTTCAGCTGGAAGCTATTAATTCATTCACTGTATTGACTCTAATTTACCAACAAGTTATATAAACGCAATCAAAGCTCTTTTTTACCAAAAGTGGTTTAGTACCTATTTAGTGTTTGGGTGAGGGAGAAAGTACAAGATGGAGGAAGGTGAACAAGAAGGCACAATCCACGTTGCTTCCGGGTTCTTCCTCACCAACTTTCCCGTGTGCAGGAAAATGCAGCCCGTGCCCGGGAAGATGCAGATCAACCGAGCATGCGCCAGGTGACGTCAATCCGAAGAGATCGAAACTTACCCGGTCACCCCTATGGAGATGACCCTATCACGCCCTTATCCCGCCCACTGCCCTTCCCCTTCCAGTACCAATGCATAAAAGTCCACCGCTGGCAGGAGCCCGCATGACTTCTTGGGCCCCTCTTACTTGTGGACCAGAGAACTTCACCGGAGAGTGCCAGCGTGACTTCCCTGGCACCCCACACCTGAGGACCAGAGAACCTCACCTGAGAGTGTGTGCATATTTGCAATAAAAGACTGCCACTTTCTTATGTACTTTGGCCTCATGTTTAATTATTTAGCTCTCCTAAATTAAATTAAATTAAACAAAACAGTTGGTGCCGAAAGCCGGGAGGAGACCCTTCCTCCTATCCCTCGGGGGATCCTAGAAACCTCCTCTCTCATGAACGAGCTACTCCAGCTCCAGAGACCTTCCTGGGTACATCAAGCGTTCGGGCTCCTTTGTGCTGCCATTCTGAAGTCCCCATCTTCCCTGAGTCTTCCCTTTCCCTAGTTCTTCCGGTCCCTAGTCCCCTCGGCCTGAAGTCGTGCGCATGCCCGAGGCTTAGGCCACCTGGTGGCTGCTGGGAGAACTTCAACCCGGAGACGTCCGTCTTGAAGTTTTTCTCTCTCTTTTCCTAAGTGGCTCCAGGAGTCCCCGGTCTTTAACAGCGGCAAAGGACGCTTTGCCACTGCCCAAGACCGGCTTCTGTTTCTGTTAGCTAGGGCAATGGGAACCTCACAGTCAAAAATCCCTAGGAACACCCTTTTGGGTTGTCTCCTCCAAAATTTACAAACCTTACATTTGGCTCAGGATCTAAAACGAAAAAGACTAATTTTCCTCTCCACAGTGGCATGGCCACAATACAAGTTAGATAATCTCTTTTTTTTTTTCTTTTGATGGAGTTTTTGCTCTTGTCTTCCAGGCTGGAGTGCAATGGTGCAATCTTGTCTCACTGCAACCTCTGCCTCACAGGTTCACCTGATTCTTGCACCTCAGCCTCCCAAGTAGCTGGGATTACAGGCGTGTGCCACCACACCCAGCTAATTTTTGTATTTTTAGTAGAGACAGGGTTTCACTATGTGGGCCAGGCTGGTCTTAAACTCCTGACCTCGTGATCTGCCTGCCTCAGCCTCCCGAAGTGCTGAGATTACAGGTGTGAGCCACCGTGCCTGGCCTGGAGTAATCTTTTTAAAGTGCAAGTCATCTGATACCAGCTCCAGTTCAGAAACCTTCAATGGCTTTTTAGAATTAAAGTCAAAATTTATTTTACATATGAGGCCATATGTACTTGGTTTCTAGCCACTTCTCCAGGTTCATTTTCCTCTGGTCCAGGTGAGCTTCTTGCTTTTTCTCCAACTTAACGAACGAACTCTAACTTGGGAGAATATTCTTGCTGTTCCATCAGTTCTGTCCCAAGATGTTGCATAGATCATCTTTAGGTCAGTACAATCTTCACTTAAACATTACTCTTCAGAATCCTTTCCTGACTGCTCTAAAATAGCATTATTTCAGACAATGTTTTATTATTTAATTTTGCATTGTTTAATTTCATGGCACTTAATTACCTGACATTGTATTACACAGTTATTTATTATTTTCCAAGTCTTTTCCAGTGGAATGTAAGCCCCTTGTAGCTAGAAAAAACTATTTTGGTTTTCTGCGATAGGTAATGACTAGGAGATTAACCATTTTGGTTTACTGTATGAGCAATGACTAGGAGTTTGATAAATATTTATTTTATGTAATTGTTAGTAGATCAGGAGATCAAGGAACTGAAATGGTTTACCACATGGATGCTGAGGTCCCCTAGGCTGGACAAAAGTTGCTTTATAAAAAAAATTTATTTATGTATTTATTTTTATAGAGATGAGGTCTCAGTGTTGCCCAGGCTGGTTGAGAATTCCTGAGCTCAAGTGATCCTCCTGCTTTGGCCTTCCAAAGTCCTAGGATTACAGGCACGAGACACCACACCCAACCTAGACAAAAGTTCGCAATTACGTGGTAGTGATAGGGACATAGATGAAAGACAGCAATTAGGAAGGAGAGATTTTTATATCCATATTTGTAATTGGTTCAGTAATTCGGTAGTCAATCAAAATCTTGTCAACTCTCATATACTTGTATTTTCCTCCTGCAAATGATTCAGACTTTTGTTCAAAATAAAGCATGAATACATATTTATTTTGACTATCATTTTGTATATATCACTTCTTCAAATGGAATTATTTAAATATTAAGGAAATTTGCATACAAAAGGAAGTGTCTCTTCAAAGGATTGCCTAACTCAAAACAAAAGCTATAGGTATTTTATGAATAGAACTTGAAATATCTTAAAAATTACTGACACTGAAGTTTTCTTTTATTACATTTATATTTTGTGCATTCCATTAACATACAAAGTTTGTCCTCTTCCTTTCTAAAATATATATTCATGCACAGTAGTTTCCCCCTTATCCCATGGATGCCAGAAACTGTATATAGTACCAAAAACACATATAGTGTATGTGTTTTTCCTATACATCAAATCTATGATAAAGTTTAATTTATAAATTAGGCATAATATGAGATTTTCAATTGCTAATAATAAAATGGAACAATTATAACCATATATTATAATAAAACTTATGTGAATGTTGTCTCCCTCTCTCTCAATATCTAATTGTAATGTACTCTTTTTCAGACCACTGAAACTATTTTCAGACCACTGTTGACCAGAACTGTGGAAAGTAAAACCAGGGAAAACGGAGGACTACTATTCACTTTTAAATAGTTGGATGAATAGAAATGTTTTTGACTATAACAGAATACCCAATCAGTTGATTTAAAAACATTATTGAATAAAAAATCTAAAAATTCCCAGGAATAGTATTTGATTTTATAAAGCAGAGCTTGGCCTAGGAGGTCAAATGATTAACTTCTTTCCCTCTGTTGATTTCATTATACTCCAGCCAGCTCTAGTCTCATGTCATTATGAATACCACAGCTACCCTGGAGGAGAAAACTTGCCTGTCTCCAGGTGACCCTGGTAAAAAGTTATCTCATTACATTTCATTAGGTCTGAGTGAGGCCCATGCAAGGTTCTTCTCTCTATCCCAACTCCTTCTTCTTTCAAGCAAATTCCTGTAGCTGAGAAGAATGGGTGCATCAAGACACATGGAATGAGAATGTCGTTGAGGCATTTCCCTAAAGAATAACAGTACTATTACCAAAAAGGTGGAGGGGAGGGGAGGACTAACAAAAATCACAGCTTGTTAGAAAGTCTTCCAAACATGACTGTAGTCTTTGGTGATAGATTCATATATAATAAAAACATTTAATATTCTGTTTGAGAGTTCCTTACATTTAAAACATTGGGATTAAATTGAAGATATTCTGTTGGCCAGCAATAAAACTATTCATTAATCTGCTATGTGACAGAAATGCATATAAAATTTAAACTTATGGTAGAATATATGAGAATATATGGACTTTGAATGAAAGAACTATGGACTTTGAATCAGGAGATCTTGATTTATTTTCTCTGTTCTAATGCCTGTTTAACTCATCTAGACCTGAATTTCTTTTCTTCCTGGATATTTGATGATTTATTCCTTACCCACAGTTATTAGTCAGAGTTCTCTAAAGGGACAGAGCTAATAGGATAGATGTATATGTAAAGGGAAGTTTATTAGAGAGTATTTACTCACACAATCACATGGTGAGGTCCCACAATAGGCCGTCTGCAAGCTGAAGAGCAAGGAAGCCAGTATGAGTCCCAAAACCTCAAAGCAGGGAAGCCGACAGTGCAGCCCTCAGTCTGTGGTCGAAGGCCCAAGAGTCCCAAAGCTGAAAAACTTGGAGTCTGATGTTCAAGGGCAGGAAGCATTAAGCACAGTAGAAAGATGTAGGCCCGGAGACTAAGCCAGGCTAGTCTTTTCACGTTCTTCTGCCTGCTGCCTGCTTTATTCTGGCCACACTGGCAGCTGATTAGATTGTGCCCACCCAGCTTGAGGGTGGGTTTGTCTCTCCCAGTCCAATGACTCATATGTTTCTCTTTGGCAACACCCTCACAGACATACCCAGGAACAATACTTTGCATCCTTTAATACAATCAAGCTGACACCCAATATTAACCATCACACACAGTTTCACTTTTCACTGCTTTGACCCTTTGTTTATGCTGTTAGAATTTTGATAGACATTACACTGTAGCTTCAATTTAGAAAGAATGTGTAAATATATCATTAGGTTATATGACCCAGGAGCTCTGCATTTCTCTTCACTTTTTCCAATCCCTCTTCCACATCTAGTAATAAGAATGCTTTTTTTTTTTTTTGAGACGGAGTCTCTCTCTGTCGCCCAGGCTGGAGTACAGTGGCTGGATCTTGGCTCACTGCAAGCTCCGCCTC
>NW_012118443.1:769491-796436 GCF_000951035.1 Colobus angolensis palliatus
CCTCCCTCAGCCACTCCTCTTACCTCTCCCATTTCCGCCCACACTGGCTCCAAGACCGCCTTAGCGGCCCCCACTAGTCACTCCTCTACCAGTCAGCCTGCCCCAACCCCCTCTACCAGTCAGCCTGTCTTAACCTACACTACTGGTCAGTCTGGTCCAACCTCCCCTGCTAGTTTGTTGGCCCCCCACCGAGAAGTTGCCGGAGCCAAGGGCGTGGTTAGAGTCCACGTCCCCTTTTCCCTGGCTGACCTTTCCAAAATTGAAAAACGACTTGGCAACTTCTCAGACAACCCCACGCAGTATTCCAAAGAATTTAGGTACCTTTGCCAGGCATATGATCTAACCTGGCATGACTTACAGGTCATTTTGTCCTCCTCCCTTAACCAAGAGGAAAGAGAGTGCATTCTCGCAGCCACCAGGCAACAAGCAGATCAATGGCATTTAACCGATGCCACCATCCCGTTAGGAGAGATGGCTGTCCCATCCATAGAACCAGATTGGGATTACCAACCGCAGCAGCCTGGCCACCGTAGGAGAGACATTATTTCAATGTCTCTTGGCCAGTATGCAGGCAGCCTCTAACAAAGTGGTAAATTTTGATAAATTAAGGGAAATTATCCAACACCCAGAAGAGAATCTGGCTTCCTTCCTAAATCGCCTTACAGAGGCACTGGCCCAATTTACCCAGCTAGACCCCACTTTCCCAGCCGGGGCAGCTGTCCTAGCCTCCTATTTTATTTCCCTGTCAGCCTCAGATATTTGAAAAAATCTAAAAAATGTTGAAGATGGGCCTCAGACTCCCATACAGGCTTGGTAAAATTGGCCTTCAAAGTTTTTAACTCCAGAGAGGAAGCAGCTGATGCCGCACAGCTATTATGCGCTTCAGGCACAAGCTTTAGTGGCTGCCCTCCAACCCGTGTTGCCCACTTTGCCAGCAGGGAAAACCAAAGATAAGTCTCTTAAGGGATCCTGCTATAGGGATCCTGCTATAAATGTGGAGACTCAGGACACTGGGCAAACCAGTGTCCCCAGGCCAAGCTGGTCACTCTGTCTGGTCCATGCTTTAAGTGTGGCACAACTGGGCATTGGGCAAAAAGGCGTCCAAATCCTCACCTGCCTACCATACCGTGCCCAACCTGCCAACAGGAGAAACATTGGAAGTCTGATTGCCCTGCCAGCAGGGCAGGCATTGCGCCTCAACACGGTGCCTCTCCTCAAAGGCCAGAAGGCTCCTTCCAGCTCCTACACCTGGACAACTGACGGTGCCCACACTCGGAGACCCCAGTCACCCTAGCCGAGCCTAGGGTAACTCTACAGATAGTGAGTAAGCCAATTTCTTTTCTCATTACGGAGACTACCTACTCAGTTTTGCCATCCTATAGTGGACCTAGCCAACTCTCCACTATTTCAGTAGTAGAAGTAGACAGTAAGCCATCTAACCCTTGCCAGACCTCAATGTTACACTGTTGCCTAGACTCAATGTTAAACTGTTGCCTGGACTATGCATGTTTTGCCTACTCTTTCCTCATCATGCCCTCATGTCCCACGCCCCTCTTAGGATGAGACATCTTAACCAAACTCTCCACAGAGACACGTCAATCGTGGGTAACCCTACTTTCCCTTGCCCTTAGCAGACTACGGGAGACACCTAGAAGCCGTATAGGCCTTAGCCCATTTGAACTAGTTTACGGGCGCCCTCTTGCATTACGAGAACTTCCTATTCTTCCCACACTGTTGGCACCCTACTTGCCCTATCTCTCTCTCTTAAAACAATTACTTAGAGAACACACTGAATGGTCATTTCCCCCACCTACATAAGGAAATCCAGACACCCCCTCAGCCCTTTCTCCAGGTGACCAGGTTCTACTCGAGGATCTACATGCAAAGGGCCTTATTCCTAAGTGGAAGAGCCCATATACAATAATTCTTACCACTTCTACAGCAGCCAAGCTTTTAGGTCACAGTTCCTGGGTCCATTTTACCCAGTTGAAGAGAGCCTAGCCCCCTCAGGCTAAGTGGCAATCCACCCAACTGTTGCTCACCCGTCTAAAAATAACCAAGATAGAAACAAGCTAGATGAGCCACACCCTCCTCAAATTTTCCTGTTTCCTCACTATTCTTCATCTTAACTGACTTTTCCCTCACAAACCCCATAGATACCCTCTTCCCCAACCCATCCCCCAACCAGTGGGTCTCCCAAGTTTTTACTCTCATAGAAGACCTAGCTTGGCAGGGTGCCCTCTGTGATTTCAGCAATGTTGAACTTAGTCTCTACACTTTTGCCACCATTATTATGGTTCACTCTAATCCTCCTAGTTACTCCTACTAATCCTAACTTTGTATGGAAATTTTCTATAACTGAAACCTGATCTACAGACAACCAGGTACACTCAGTCATGCAGGGCACTGCAGAATGTCCCCCCCCAGGGCTGTCAATCTGCCCTCTCCCTAAACTTTTCCCTAAGTTCCATCACTGGAGGCCTCCCAGCCATATGTTTCCTATATGACCAAACAGAATATAATTATAAGAACTACTGGCAAGAAACCAATCTCGGGTGTCCATACAATTACTGCAAAATCCATCCTTTGTATGACTTCAATGCACAATCCCAACATGAGAATATGTTTCAAAGCCCTTCACCAGGAACATATAGTCTTATTATTAATGATCCCTGGGACACTCAGTGGGCCCAGGGAGTAAAAGGTGGACTATATGCATCATCTTCTTCCTCATACCCCACTGCAACAATCCAGGTAAAGAGAATATACGTTCAGCAAGTACAACTCCCTAACGGTGTACAGACCCTACAAATTTAACCTCAGCTGTAAAATCTCATGAACAAAAAATACAGAAGCTGTTAAGCCCCCCAAACCCCTCCTAACAAAGAGGACCCATTCTCATGGCTAACACTTATTCACCAGGGACTTAACTTAACCCAGGCTGCTGGAGTAAGGAACCCCTCCCACTGCTTCCTTTGCGCTGCACTCAGAAAAGCTCCCTCAGTGGCAGTCCCACTACCAACGGCTTTCAATATCACCACCGACCCTACCAGCTCCTCTCAAGCAACATCCTTGCCTCAAGTCCCACTATACTGTAATCCACAGAGTCAAACCCTTCCTTTTTGCTACTCTACTCCCAACTCTTCATGGTGTAATCACACCCAAGCTCCCAAGGGAATCCAGACGGCCCCCGTTGGCGGCTACTTCTGGTGTAACCAAACTTTATCTAAAACTCTTAACCCCACCTCCATCACCCAATCCCTTTGCGTTCCGGTGTCTTTAGTGCCTAGTTTAACCCTATATGGCGAAGCAGAATTGTCCAAGCTAGCTTCACAGCTTACCACTTCCAGCAATAAAATTCAAAAATGGGTCATTTTTCTTCCCTTAGTCATCAGGGTTTTCATAGCATTGTCCCTAATAGCCTCAGGACTTAGGACAGGGGCACTCGCCCACTCAATTCAGTCCACACAGGCTCTCTCCACTCAGGTCCAGGAAGCCATAGAGGCTTCAGCTGAAAGCCTGGCCTCTTTACAGCATCAGATTACCTCAGTGGCCCAGGTAGCAGCACAAAATAGGCGAGCGTTAGATCTTCTTACTGCCAAAAAACGAGGAACATGCCTCTTCCTAGGAGAAGAGTGTTGCTATTATATAAATGAATCAGGCCTGGTTGACACCAACGTCCAAACTTTAAACAAAATCAAAAAGTGGCTTCAACAATGTAATGCCCTCTTAACCCCTGGACCACCGGTATGGCTGCTGCCTGTAGTACAGCAGATGCTTCCATTCCTAATTCCCATACTAATCCTCTGTCTTATGTTATGTCTTGCTCCCATTCTAACAAAATTTCTCTGAGCCAGGGTCCAAGAGATCACCCGAGTCACCTTCAACCAAATGCTCCTGCATCCCTACACCCAACTGCCAACCTCAGACCCTAACTATGCACCCTAACAGCAGGAAGCAGCCAGACAGACAATGGTGCCCCAAATTCTTATAATCAATAAGAGGTTGGACTGTTTGGGTGAGGGAGAAAGGACAAGATGGAGGAAGATGAACAAGAAGGCACAATCCATGTTGCTTCCAGGTTCTTCCTCACCAACTTTCCCGCGCATGGGAAAATGCAGCCTGTGCCCGGGAAGATGCAGATCAACCGAGCATGCGCCAGGTGACGTCAATCCGAAGAGATTGAAACTTACCCGGCCACGCCTATGGAGACGCCCCTATCGCCCTTATCCCGCCCACTGCCCTCCACCTTCCAGTACCAATGCATAAAAGTCCGCTGGCTCCTCCGGCGTGACTTCTTCAGCCCCTCTTACTTGTGGACTGGAGAACTTCACCCGAGAGTGCTGGCGCAACTTCCCTGGCCCCCCACACCTGAGGACCAGAGAACCTCATCCGATAGTGTGTGCATATTTGCAATAAAAGACTGCCACTTTCTTATGTACTTTGGCCTCGTGTTTAATTATATAGTTCTCCTAAATTAAATTAAATTAAACAAAACACTTAGAGTAATGTGATCAAGTCATGATAATATATTCTAACCATCTCTAAAGTGAAATACCATCAGTATATGCTAAAATAATCACTCTTTTTTTTCTTCTTCTTTTATAGTGAAGATGAGATTTCCTTATGTTGCCCAGGCTGGTTTCAAACAACCACCCCAAGTGATCCTTCTACCTCAGCCTCCCAAAGTGCTAGGATGTGTGAGCCACTGCACCCAGCCTAAGCCTAAAAGAATAGTTATAACTAATTCTGTAAACCTAGCATGAACTGATAGAATAAATCAACAACAATAACAAAGTACAGGCATCTTCCACATAATATTCTTAGTTAATGCCTTTTTAAAAATACACTTTATTTTTGTGGGGAAAAGAAAGAAAGATCAGACTGTTACTGTGTCTATATAGAAAGAAGTAGACATAAGAGACTCCATTTTGTTTTGTATTTGAGATGCTGTTAATCTGTGGCCCTATCCCCAACCTTGTCCTTGGAAGAAACATGTGATGTGGTGACTCAAGGTTTAAAGGATTTTGGGCTGTGCAGGGTGTGCTTTGTTTAACAAGTGACTGAAGGCAGCTTGCTGGTTAAAAGTCATCACCATTCTCTTAATCTCAAGTACCCAGGGACACGTACATTGCCAAAGGTCGTAGGGACCTCTGCCTAGGAAAGCTAGGTATTGTCCAAGGTTTCTCCCCATGTGATAGTCTGAAATATGGCCTCATGGGAAGGGAAAGACCTGATTGTCCCCCAGCCTGACACCCGTGAAGGGTCTGTGCTGAGGAGGACTAGTACAAGAGGAAAGAAGGCCTTTTGGCGGTTGTTGGCAGTTGAGATAGAGAAAAGCATCTCTCTCCTGCCTGTCCTTGGGCAATGGAACATCTCGGTGTAAAACCCGATTGTGTATTCTGTTAACTGAGAAAGGAGAAAAACCGCCTTAGGGCAAAAGGTGGGACTTGCTGGCGCAATGCTGCCCTTTATGCACTAAAAAGGTTTATGAAGATGTTTGCGTATAGATATCAAGGCACAGCACTTTTCCTTAAACTTATGTCACAGAGATCTTTATTCATATGTCTTACTACTGACCTTCTCCCTATCATGATCCTATTATCCTGCTACTTCCCTCTTTTGTAAGATGGTAAAGATAATTATCAATAAATACTAAGGGAACTCAGAGACTGGTGCCAGCGTGGGTCCTCTGTATCCTGAGTGCCTGTACCCTGGGCCCACTTTTTCTTTCTCTATACTTTGTCTCTGTCTCATTTCTTTTCTCAAGTCTCTCATTCCACCTAACGAGAAATGCCCACAGGTGTGGAGGGACAGGCCACCCCTTCAATTTTGAAATAGTTTTGGATTCATAAGAAGTTGCTAAAAAATAGTACAGAGTCCCCATGTACCCTTTACTCTGCTTCCCCCATGGAAATAATCTTATAATACATTGTCAAAACCAGGAAATCAATACTGATACAATATTGGTATTGTACTTTGGCACAATACCATTGAATCAAATATAAATTCTTACTCACATTTCACCTGTTTTTTCATGCTTCTTAGTTTTTAGTATGCAAATGTATAGAATACAAGTATCTATCAATCCATGTCTTATCATACAATATTTGTTTAGAAAAAGTACAGTAATTTCTTCCAAATTCAATACAGCATTTAACGATGTGCAAAAAACTGTTAAAATTACATTCTGTATACAATTGGGTACGTTATTGGAATCATATGCTAGACATTTTGAAAAGGATACTGAGTGAATATGCATTTAAACTCCCCTCCATTTATAAGTTTAAAGTCTCTGTCTTACTTGGCAAGTAAAGTTTATCACAAAAAATTTTCCTGTTTTTGGTTGTTACTCTTTGCGCACATTATCTCAATAAATTTAATTTTTTCTGTGTGTTTACCATAGTACAGCATGCAAAATCTATATTGCCGTATAAAAAGCAAGAGTTGTGCTTTTTAAAAACAATGACTGATAGTCTGTAGAAACTATGTTTAAAGCACTATAGATACTAACACTATAGTTTCATATTATAGTTGAATTTCAGAAAATTTGCTGGTGAATTTGGGATGAAGTATAATGCATTTTTTTTTCTTTAATAAGTAATAGGCTCTTGGTTAGTTGTTTTTTGTTGTTGTTGTTGTTGGTTTGTTTGCTTTTTGAGATGGAGTTTAACTCTTGTTGTCCAGGCTGGAGTATAATGGGGTGATCTCAGTTCACTGCAACCTCTGCCACTCAGGTTCAAGTGATTCTCCTGCCTCAGCCTCCCGAGTAGCTGGGATTACAGGCGTGTGCCACCATGCCCACATAATTTTTGTATTTTTAGTGGAGACAGAGTTTCACCATGTTGGCCAGGCTGGTCTCGAACTCCTGACCTCTGGTGATCCTCCCACCTCAGTCTCCCAAAGTGCTGGGGTTACAGGTGTAAGCCACCATGCCGGGCCTAGGCTATTGGTTAGTTTTCTCAGACAAAATTTTGATTCCCAAAAACAGATAACTAACATGTGGAGATGCTATTAATAGCATATGGATTTAGTAATGCAGAGGTTCTCTAAAGCAAATAGACAAATATGTGGAATGGGATAATTTAGATATTACATTTGATAAACTGGTCCATCTAAGAAGTTAAAATATGACTAAAATAATTAATACTAAAAATCAGTGAGAAAGGAAGATTTTATTCAATAACATGATGCTAAGGAAAAACATTCTGAAAACCAAAAACTTTAAACATCTTAGCCTATAATCTTTGTTCCTACTCATTCTCTTCCCTTTCTTGGAAATTTTATTTTTCCTATTTTCTAACTTTTAATAGTCTACTCTTCTCTCAAATGATAATTCCACTGTCCCCTCCATAGCTCTTTCTTTTCCTCACTATCGCTACCCCCACTTCCATTCCCCCAAGAGTTCCCTGGATGTTTTTCATTGGAATGAGTTGGGCTCTCGCTGGTTCCCCTAAAGCACATGGTCTCTGTTTGCCTTATAGCACACATTTAATTCTGTTTTGCATTGTAAATGGTATGTTAGTGTTGGTCTCTCTAGTTCTAAGACTGAGTATTGAGGGGAATTTGATTCAAGGCATATCAAGCAATTCTTTCTGATTTGCCACCGTGGGGAAATTTATAGTGCCAGAAAGACAAGATTAGGTCTGTTGAAGAGGGACTAAGAAATGTGGCCACTCCTGCTTTTCTTTATTTTCGGATTTGAGGATACTATCCATGGATGCAGATAGATAGTTTCCACCTGGTGAATCCTAGTGCTCTACTCAACCCTCTTCCCCTGTCTCCATTGAATTCTAGTAGTGCCATTACTTATCTTCTGTTTCAGTACAGATTCGTACCTTTATACAAAGCCTAAGACATAGATTGCTTATTACTATAAGTAAATAGATTGCCTCAAATTAAAGGCATCTTTGTATCCTCCACTTGAGAGGTCCTATTTCTGCCCTACTTTTAATTATGCCTAAGAAGATGCAGATAAATTATCTTTATTTCTACAAGATATTGGTTATGTGATTCATCCAAGCTTGTAGATGAGAACCAAAGTTATATCTGAGTTTGGTGTTGAAATAAAAATCAAGGCTCTGAGGAGAAAAGGATTTTATTTTTGGTTATTTTTATCCGGTGAGCATCTTTGCCTCGTAGCATTTAAATCAAAGAATTTAAATGTTAATGCAATTTTGTATTTCTCTTTCAATAATATTTTTCTTTGGAAAATTCTGATCATGTTATTTGCAGTTATAACACTCAGCTTAAAATTCATGCTTCAAATTTTGCAATCAAGGAATTTTACTCAGAATGTGGCAGTTAGAGTACATGAATGTGCAATAATCTCATTTGATTTTCTTTTCAAGAGATTAACACATTTCATGAGTTATTAGCGTTATTTTAATAAGTCCATCTGCTCAGTATCACCTTTGTATGTTTCATTTAGCATTGGTTGTGAGAGCTAACTGAATGCTCCATATATACTGATAAAAATCTCTGTGGAAGGGATCTGGCATCTCTCTCTCTCTCTCTCTCTCTCTCTCTCTCTCTGTTGTGTGTATTAGATTCTGATTAAAATAGATGACTTGTTATTCAAAAAGCAATAGAGGCTTCAAATACTGTTCTTGGCTTCCAAATTGGTTTGTTTCCTTCAATTAAATTCAATATTTTTAGGTTTTGCCAGAAAATTGTCAAAAAAAAAAAAAAGAAAGAAAAATCCTTTCTAGCAGCTTGTTTTTTTCCCAAATGAAGAATGTGGAGATAATTGCAGTTGATTTAATTATTAGTTTTGTCACAGTGGATTCATATTAAATATTACAAACTGCAAATTCAGCATTGCCCATTCTGATGAATAAGCAGAATGCAGTTATTTTGCTCTTAGGGTAGACCATCGTAGAGATTGTTTAACTCTTTGCAAAAGGAGAATGCAAAATATCTATGAGCTTTTATCTGTCTATAAAAAGAGCAAGTGTATGCACATGTAGATGTCTCTTGTCTTCCCTCTTTTCTCCTCCACCAAAACTGCTTAGAAGAATCTTTCTCAGCCCACTCAGCTTCCTCTTCCTTAAGGAGGCTTTTAGGTATTAGTCCTTGGGCTTTTGTGATGGAAATATGGAGAACTGGTAGGGAAAGTCTAGAGATGTGAGGAATGGGGGAGGCAACAGAGCAAAGACCAGAGCCGCTGTAGTTTCTTGATGGGTTTGGGAAGTTGGAGGAGAATTGAAGGTACTCTATGAGCTCAGCTGCAGAGGGTAACAGAATTAGATTTTAGAAAGAGCTATTGTGGATTATAAATTGTACCTTTTAATGCTAATGGAAAATTGAAAGTATTTTATAATTAGATTAGAATTGATTAGTGGATTAGATTAGTAGATTAGTAAGAACTGAATTTCTATAGTATTTGATTTCTTTCACTCTAGCAATTTGGGGCTGCTTTAACAGCAACGTGGGAAAACTCTCTCCTCTCTGGTCCCCTGCCCTGCAGATTTTAGCTGCCTTGGCCTCCTCAGACTCCAAACTGTCTCTTAATCTGTGGAGTCAGCTGGTCTATTCCTGGGTTCCCTCTCTGCACAATGGCTGGGGAACTCTTTCCAGACAGGAAACTGGGACACGCTGTTACCTCATTGGTTACAGCCTCTCATTGTCCTGTACTCTTTACTACCTGTTATCCACTGCCAGAAAACTCTTGCTTCTTACGTTCTTGTTCTGTTTTTTTGTTGTTGCTGCTGCTGTTGTTGTTTGGTTTGGTTTTAGTTGTTTAAGGTGGGAAGGTAAATACAATCCTGGTGATCCCATTCTATCCAGAAACAATCTTATTTTTTTATTCACCTTCAGTAGAAGAGGAATGCCTTCATCGCACTTTTAATCTGATTTGAAACAACCTCCTAAGAGGCAGCATTTACCATGATCAAAGACTCACTCTTGACCTTACTCCCAGGCTTATTCCATGCTGTGATACTTCTTCACCAGGATGCTGCTTCGAGCACAGTGAGAAGACAACTTTGATTTCCCTACATTCTATTTTACATTACTTTCCATTTTGCTTTATGTTCACACCTACATTATCTTTTTTAGAGATTCCACAAGCTAAAAGTACATGATATTTAGTCCACCAGATTTATCACTGAATATCTCCATTTGTGTGTGCATTGTATGGGTGGGAGAGTGAATTGTGTATGTAGCTCTACACTCCCATATACCCAGAAAGACACACAGACTTACACATACCTCCAACATAAACAATGGCATACAACATATTGTGATATTTATCCAGCTATAATGATTTGTCTGCAGATTAACTTTCTCTATTTCTGGGTTTGAGTGTGGTCTACATCTCAGTTCACTGTGATCCTTCATGTTCAGCATCATAGTAAGGTTTGTAACTAAGAAACTTAACTCATCTGCTGTTAAATAAATCACAGTATTTTCCCTGTTTTATTAGAAATACTATCTAATTTTCCAAGTCATCTTGGACTCCCTTGTTTCCTTTCCTTCTCTATGGTCAGCCAATTTCTCTCCTTTTGAAAAGCTTTTTAATGCTTTCCACTTTGAATCTTTCAAAGGCATCTTTGAATCTAAGAAAGGCATTTTGAAGGGACACACAAGGACACTCACTTTGTGTTTCCCCTCAAAATACCTTTCTTAGGTTTAACAAGATTGCTTTCTTTCCTCATGTGGAAACATCTGAAATCTTTGTTATGTACAAAATCTTCTAGCAACCAGAGGAACTCCTTTATATTAACATAGGCTTCCACAAAAACCTGTATGCTCCTTCAAGAAATGTTGACGATACTATACTTCTATAGAATATGAATATTTCATTTCATGTCTATTTGCTCAGTGTTTGGGAGCCTCTTTGCTTGTATGTCTGTAAGTCACCTACAAATTCATTTACAAATGTCTGAAGATGTAGGCTGTTGCTACTAACATTATTCTGTCTGCCTAGTTCTGAACGCTGTACTATCGCATACAAGAAAGCCCAGAAAGAGTAAAATTGTGAAGCCCTTGATGGTGACAACCCATTCACAGTTGAGTTTTCTCTTGTACACAATTAACACTTCAAGAAATAATCTATTTTAACATGTACAGATTTCTCATAGAAAAAAAAAAAGACAGATGGAATGGGGAATGCACATGGAAAAATGTAATAGCACAATGAACCTTCCAGCATGCATTTTATGTAATTTACACAAATATGCTCTAATTTTTGAGCCACAATAGAAATAGCAGCATTTGAAAAAAGTTAAAACTTTGTTGAAAATTACAAGCTTTGATTTAGACATCACATTGTTAGATTTTCCATTATTAAGCATACCATAAGGGCAGCAATCTAAGTATAAACATGCCCCTTTTCACAGTTGCACAATTGTTTTAATTGGCACTAATTTCCTTCAAATTTCAGTATCATTTGTTTTCCTTGTGTGGAAAAGTTGAGTGAATTTGCTTTCTGTATCAATACACTGAGGAAAGTAACAAGAGGGCTTTGTTTTGCTTTCAAATGAGAGAAATTGATCCATAATCAATATATGAAATACATTTTGTGAGAAAGCTTCCATCTTGCCCACTTGTTACATATACTGTGTCTGAAACTGGAATGAGGTAATATTATTTTGATATAGGCTTTGAGTTTACATTTTCTGTTAGAAATAGGCAGAAATTTGGTCTTTAGATTATGTTTGAAAATAAATGTTTCCCGAGTAGTATGAATTGACAACCAAAATATCGTCATTGAACTCTGGTTTTTTTTTGAATATTGTTTATTCTCATAAAATAATTCCACTAGCTATGAAGAATTAAAAAAACCAAGGAAATTATATATGGTTTTTTATTTTTTTAATGTCTAATTTTTATAGTTTGTAGTGATGGGGTCTCACTATATTGTCCAAGCTGATCTCAAACTCCCAGCTTCAGCAATCCTCTCCCTTCCCCCAGGCTCCCAGAGTGCTGGGATTACAGGCATAAGCCATCATGCTTGGTCCAATATATAGCTTTTTGTTGTTGGATGCTGCATGAGGATTTTCTGTCTTAGTTCTAAAAGATCCCAGGCTTTAAAAGTTCAAGATATTGGTTTAAGAAAATGTTAAGAAATATCTTAAAGGTGATAGTCAAGTGATTAGTTTCAATATGCTTTGAAATCATTCTCTTTATAAAATCACATGTGTTTTAAAAACTCCTGCATGAAAGATCCTGGATAGTATCAAAGTGCTAAGAATTAATGGAGTCACTTGAAAGATCCTTACAGCAGAAGAGGCCCACTGACAGGGAGAGTCATGATATTTGGATGGGGTGGGGCACATTGCCATGTAATGAGAGCTATCTCTCCCGAAAAGGAACACTTGTTTTATGTAGCTCTTAAAAAGTTCATTTGAAAATTTCAAACATCTCTGGGGATCAAGTTATAGGGTAAGATATTCCTCAATAGCGAGAAATGTTTCATGTCTCTTTCTTTGGTCATTAAAGACAAAGAGTACAGTTTTGGAAAAATCTCCTACTGTCTGTCCTGACTTACAGGAGTCCCTGCAAGGGGCTTTGGGACATTTTATTCTGTCTCATGGAGATAGACCTAGGGATGTGGGCTCAGTATCGACATCCAGGACTTTAAACCAGTTTGGTAAGAAGCTTGGTCTTTGCCACAATTTATTCTCTCTTTCCCAGTTGCCCCTGACATAGCTCCTTAAAGAAGGATGTCAATGTCAGAGGCACAAGATGATGTCTTGCTCTTTCATGGCATCCCAGCGGGTAGCACAATGCTTGTCACACAGGAGGCCCACAACAGACATTTATTCAATAAAGACATAAGTTTATTTGTCTCATGCTGATAATACTAGGGGTCACAAACTGTAAAAATCATTAAGTATATCCATGTAATATTTATTGCATCTCTCTATTCCTGGGTCAACCATAAATTTAAGACTGAGAGCGATGTGGATTTTAACAACGTTTTCATTAGAATAGTGTAAATGGCTGGAAGCTCTTGAAATTAAAAAGATGTTTATATTTCCATAATTGTTTTACATTGTATACAGGCTTAAGATAACCAGCCCATTTGTTTCAAGTACCATATTGGTATCACAGCAGCTTTCTTTGGAGGAAGTCATAATGAATGGGAAGTTGAAATGGCGATGACCTGAAAAGATAATTTAACAGTGACTGCAATGACTCCTACTGGGAAGACAATGCTAAATTTCAGGCGAAAATATGGACCCTTATGAAGCTCCATATGCTTTCTTTTTCATAAACTTTTTTGGGTTAGAACAATTTTAGACTTACAGAAAAGTTTCAAGGATAGTACAGAGTTTCCACGTACCTTTCATCCACTTTCTCCTATTGTTAACATCTTGGTAACAGTATGTTAACATACTGCTATGGTACATTTGTCAATAATTAGTTAACCAATATTTATATATGATTATAAACTAAATTCAACACTGTATTTAGATTTCATTAGTTTTTTTCCATAATGGCCTCCTGATCCAGGATCCTGTTGAAGGTATCACATTATAATTAATCATCATGTCTCATCAGGTTCCTATCAACTGTAACAGTTTTTCAGGCATTCCTTGATTTTAATAACTTTGACAGTTTTTAAGAGTATTGGTCAGGTATTTTGTAGAATATCCTTCAATTTGAGTTTGTCTGATGTTTTTCTCGTAGTTAGACTGGGGTTATGACTTTTTTGAGAGGAAGCTCATAACGGGTGAAGTGTCATTTTCAACACCACAGACTAAGACTATATACTATCAACACTATCTATCACTTATGATACTAACCTTGACCATCAGTCTGAGGCAGTGTTTGTCAGGTTTCTCCACTGTATGGTTACTTTTTTATTTCTCCCCTGTTCTAAAATGTGTTCTTTGGAAGGAAGTCACCAAGTGTAGCCCAGAGTTGAGAGGGAAGTCTTTTTATAAGTCATTTAGAATTCTTCTTTAAGGGAGATGTGTCTCTTTCCCCACATTGACTTATTTTCTATCATTTAGTCACATCATTTGGGTCTATAGACATTTATTTTATCCTTAGGGTAAAATCGGATTCCAGCTTCAGCCATTGGGAACCTTTAATGTTGGCTCCTGTGTCCCTTTGGCATATTCCCATCATGTCATTTTTGAACAGTTCCATACATTTTGGAACTATGTTATGCTCCAGACTCATCTTGTGTATTTCCTGTCTCATCCCTAAAAGCAGACATTTCTCCAGGGATCCTTGGCCTAGTTCCTTATATTGAAGAATGTTTTTAGACAACAAGATCTGAGTGCTAAGTGTGCTTGTTGCTACTGGGGTGTCATTACTATATGTATTCACCTATTCAAGGACATCTTGGTTGCTTCCAGCTTTTAGCAATTATGAATAATCCACTATAAATATTTGTGTGCTGGTTTTTATATAGGCATAAGGCATGGTAACTCTGTGTTTACTTTTATGAAAAACTGCTAAACTGTCTTCCAAAGTGGCTGTACTATTTTGCATTCCTGAATGAGAGTCCCTATTGTCCTGCATCCTCAACAGCACTTGGTATTGCCAGGTTTTTAGAAGATTTTAGCCATTCTAATAGGTGTATAGAAGGTTTTGACTCAGTCTTTTCAAGCTCAGAGACTACCTCTAAACATAGATTTTAGACATCATCAAATTATTGCCTGCACTTTATTTTTAAATCATACATTTTAAAATCAAACCAAACATACATTTATAAGTGGTAGTCATTGAACAGACATTGCCTACCTAAAGTTAATTTCAAGAATCCCACTCCCCTGCTGCCAACTTCCCAACCCTCTCCCTCTCTCGAGCAATTCCTCCAGCTCACTGAGACTTCTGATCTATTGACCCTATCAATTTTTTTTGTCCCTCTAATCCTGCATGTCATTTCTTGCTTAACTCAAATTCCAGGTTCCATCATTATAATTATTCTCTTTTATCCTTCCATGTCTTTTCGACTGTCTCCCTCTTTTGTATTCTCATGGCCAAATTCCCAACTTGGCTAAATTCTACTCTCCGTCTAATTCCCACTTGCACCAAAACAGCTGAAACTGGTTGGAGAAATCACAAATCATGCTAACTGATGTAACTTTAAATGGGCCTTTGGTACTAAATAACAATCACATTAATCTCTCTCATCAATTCATTTTTCTTCTTCTCCCATCTTATTCTCTTTCCTCAAATTTCTAACACTTCTTTATTTATCCTCATTCTCAGATGATAACATTGTTTATTTCATTGAAAAAAGATAAGCCATTAAAAAGGAAATTCCACCTTCCCACCACCAAATTTACAAATCAGCCCATATCTCTACCAACACACATCAATTTTCTATCCCATTGGGATGAATGAACTCTCTGTGCTTTTATCTAATGCCAAATCTTTTTTTTTTTTTTTTGAGATAGAGTCTCGCTTTGTCACCCAGGCTGGAGTGCAGTGGCACGATCTTGGCTCACTGCAAACTCCGCCTCCCAGGTTCACGCCATTCTCTTGCCTCAGCCTCCCAAGTAGCTGGGACTACAGGCCCCCGCCACCACACCCGGCTGATTTTTTTGTATTTTCAGTAGACATGGGGTTTCACCATGTCAGCCAGGATGGTCTCGATCTCCTGACCTCATGATCCGCCCACCTCAGCCTCCCAAAGTGCTGGGATTACAGGCGTGAGCCACTGCGCCCGACTCTAATGCCAAATCTTTATCTGTGCATTAGATTCCTTCCACTCACATTTTTTTAAATGACTTAGTCCCTGAAGTTTTTACCTCTCTTATCCCTTTCATCAGTTTTTATCTGTATTTATCCATCTTATTTTTCATACCCATCCATGCTGTAAAATCTCTCATCTTAAAAACAAAAGCAAAGCAAATTTTAACTCCATACCCACATTTCGTCCAACAACTACTCAATTTCTGTTGCCCCTTACAGCTAAGTTCCACCAAGGAGTGTTCTCTAGTCACTCTTTTTCCCCATTCTCTCTTAGACCCGCTCCAGTTTACCTTATCCCCTCTTGCCATGTTCATTAATAACACTCACTGTGACCAACCTGATGGTCACTTCTCAGTGCCTATTTACTTGACTACCCATAGCATTTTACCTAGAAGTCTTACTTCATGAAAGACTAATTCTTGAACCCTTACTTTCTCTTGGTTTCATCCTACTTCATGGCCGCTTCTCAATACCCTAGTCATCATTTAATAGTTAATTTGGTGCAATAAATACTTAAGCCACTGTTTTGAAAAGATAAATGAATAATTTCTTTAAATGCCTGACTCTTACTAGGAAACTTGGGCTTAGAGATATCTTTAAGTCACAAAAATCAGAAATTGTGTTTTCTTATTTTACTCCTAAGAAATAATTCAGGTAATATAAAATGAAAATCAGGTATATTCCCATTCTTTTTTAAGCATTTTCTGCTGAAAAGTTAATACAAAATGCCACTTTTTGCCAGAGATTTACCAAGTTTCATTGGGTTCACAAGCCTTCGACTGAACTAAAAACTCTCCAAAGTATTTTTAGAGGCTTGCTTTGAGAACCAAGAAACAATCTTATTTATCAGCTCAGCATTTTACCATCTATTAGTTCACATAAGGCAGATACAATTTATTCAGCAGTTTTTCCAGCATTTGTAAGAGACACTGTCAGATAATTTGAGTAATAAACACAGACAACACACAAGATTGAATTATTTTAATTGTATTGCTATTTAAATTGAATAATTTCCATATTATTCAAATAATTTTTAGCTGTTATAAATAACTGTTATGGATAATTTTTCACTACTATTTTGGTTATTTTGAAAACTTTTCAACCTTTTATTTTATGACATAAAATGGTCAGCTCCTGGGAAAGGGGTGCAAATATCCACAAAATAATTTTCTGTTATGGATGAGAAAGGAAATAAATTAATGAAAGTAAACTGATGTAAAGAAATTTAATTACAGTTGAAGTCATCAGAATTAACTTATGATGCCATAAAGACAATCAAATGTTATCAAGGGTCAAGGGAAAACTTTTACACATTTACATGTAATAATGTGTATGTGGTATGAAATATACATATAATACATATGTATTCACACACACACATTCACACATTGGACTAAATTATTTACAGACCCTAAGATGATAAGTCTATGGACCCCTCCAATTCAGTAGCTTATTTCATTAGAAAGTGACTTTTGTATCCTACAGAACTTTATCAAGTTTTTTCTTGCTTTTGTTTTTTGTTTCTTTAATTCAAGATCAGCCACACACATACATGAAACAAAAGTTTGTGAAAATAGTTTCCCAGAAGTATTTTTGTTTTCTTGACCTCAACAACCAGCTTTAGTTTGTTAGGTAACTTAGAAAAAAGAACGAACACAGAGAGCAGGGAGGGCAGACCAAGTTTCCTACCCCTCCATTACTAACGGCAAGATCATTCTAAGACATCATTTCTTTCTCTATAAAATCTGCATGATAATGTCAGCTATACAGATCTATCTCTCAGGAACATAGTGAGAATCAAATGGAGTCATGTTGCTAAAAATTCTTTGTAAATTATAAAACTTCAAGTAAAGAATTACTGTTAAGACTAGGATATCAAACTGACTAAAAAAAAATCCCAATTAGAGAGAAATGCATTTAGATAGAGAAGGGTATATTTTGCATAGATTATTCATCAAACAACCTTGTTATCAATTATTTTTTGATTAAAAAAAGCAAATCTAGTATTTTGAGCTCTATGACACTTCTCTGTATTTATAGAGACAATTATATTGTATTGTGTGACAAGGTATTAGACACAGGGGTTTCGGAGACTCTGAAATCTCTAGATCTCTCCTCATATTGTAGGGAAGTGATGTCTATTCAGCATACTATTCATTGAGTTCTTCAGGAGTGGGAACCATGTCTTGTATCCATAACCATGCATCTATAGCATAACTTTCAAACTCTCAGCAGGAGCTCACTAAATATACTTAATTTCCAGATAGAACAGAGTAGAAGGAAAGAGGCATGAGCTGTCAGGAGTTTCAAGATCAAGACTCAGTTTTGTCAGTTATTATGGGTATATGACTTTGATAAGTCACTTCACCTCCCTGGATGCTCAGTTAAATGAATATCTGTTAGATGAAAGAATTTAAATCAAACTTTCCACTTTCAATTTTCTATAAATTTAATTCTCATTTATTTTAGATCCTCATTTATCCTTCCTTAATGTTACCCTTGCCAGAGAATGCACTAGCCTTGCATGATATTGCCTGTGACATTTAATCCAACAAAATTTCTAGTCCTGATATGGGAACAGTTTTGTCTGGAAATATAACTTTATGCTATTGTCTTCCTTGTGCTTCAGAAATATGCAATCTGTTATTTAAGAAATGTGATTTACTGTGGTTTTTGCAAAGAGACAGTATTCAGGGAAAATTCAATTATTAGCATGTACATGACTTAATTAAGGAAACTTTGCCATTTAAGTCAATAGTTTTTAAACTTTTCCCTATTATTAGACTTATACGGTAGTCTGTTGCTTGGAATGTTTCTCCATTTACAGTAATACTATCTGACTTTGAAGTCAGACCAAGGATCTGAATTGTGCCATATGCCAGATTGTTGATTCCAAATTAGCCATTTTTAATCACAGTGGTTTTCGCCATTCTCTGTTGTTAGGGGAGAGAAACATTTTTAAATAAATGATGACATATACAGAAATGTACAATGAAAAGTAATTTGGGGAACTGCCAATACTTTGAAACACTTATTTTTAAGATCTCTTGGTACATAGTTTTCTTCAGAAAAATGAACTATTATGTCACAAATACTGAATGCCTAAACTTACATCACTGAATGCATATTGGACATAAAGTACTCCCTTCTTTCAATAGAATCTACAAAACAAACATTAACTTCAGAAAATAAAGGTCAATGTTATCTTTATTTTTTTTAATTTAGATTTTGATCAATGAAGCTCCAAGCCCACAAGTTGTCCTAGGTTGTTTACTTAGAATCCTCTGGGGGAAACTTTTTCTAATTGATTAACCACTGGCCTCCAACTTGCATTTTTCAAGATGTTCTTTGGAAAATAAAAACTAAAGTTAATCTGGTGAAGTAGACCTCATCACCTTACCATGCCTTCTACTTTTTCCTCATTTCTTCATTCATTTTATATGGAAAAATAAGAGACAAGGAACTTTGTTTTAGACATGTTTCCAACACTTTCATTTAGCAAGGAGGGATATGGTATAATGTCATTGTGGACAACCTCCTCCTGAATCTCTCTATGTTGTCCATATATGCAAACACACAATCGTAGACAGACATAGGCATATCTCTCTCCCACTGCCAGTATTCTTCTGATTTCGATTCTTGCCTCTAAAATTCAGAAACAATCTCTTTCAAGTGTTAGATATTTAATCAGTTTATCCTGAGATAATTCGCTGAGAGAAAAGAAAATAAAGAAAACTAAAAGGGACATAAAAAAGTTGTAGTTGTCATGAAAATCCAGGCCCTGGCAGGGGACTTCTGTACCTTCCCTTAATTTCCCTTAATTTCTATCCAGAAGCAACCAGCCATATTATCTATATGTAAGACTAGGAGAGTATCATCCCATTTGGCTTCACATTCTGTTGTTCTATCTTTTCATATTTTTTATTAAAATGATTCTTCTTCTTGCCTGTCTTACTCACTGATGAAAGAGAGACAAGAAAAAAAGAACAGATGTGATCTAAATGTGGAGAAAGAAGAAATGTGCTGAGCAGTAACCTCAGAAGCATTATTGTCTGTGATGAGTCCCTGAAAACTCATTTCTGATTTGTAAAATGGAGCTTCTTTGAATATACTTATCCATGTATATAGTAAGTATGCCTCATTCTTTTCATGGGAGTCATTTCTATTGTTCTGAGGAAATCCTTTTCTTGAGACAGGGTCTCACTCTGTCACCCAAGCTGGAGTATAGCCATACAATCATAGCTCACTATAGCCTCAACTTCTGGGTTCAAGCAATCCTCCTGCCTCAACTTCCTGAGTAGCTGGGACTACAGGCATGTGCTGCCACATATGGCTAAATATTTAAAAACATTCTGTAGAGATAAGATCTCACTATGTTGCACAGGCTGGTCCTGAACCTGGGCCCAAGTGATCCTACTGTCTTGGCCTCCCAAAGCATTGGGATTACAGGTATGAGCCACCATGCTGGGCCTAAAAATCTTTCCTAATAATTTACTGATCCATGACATTAGATCAAAGGAAAACATAGGGATTAAAAAAAGAGAAATAAATAAACAAAACACTGATGCTGTGCTTTTGATAGCTATATCTTGACCTGTTTGCTTGGGTCAAGTCATACCTTTTTCCTCTACTACACAACATTCTTCAACGAAGGGTTCAGGTTTATTCACCACAGAACCTCAGTAGTGTCTTCTTTCTTTGACTTAACAGCTATACAACTTTCCATTCAAATCCCTACTCCTTAAGACTGGTGTCCCCATTCTTCCCAAAATGTCAGTGTATTCATGAGAAGAAATTTTATTTCAGCACACTAGTAAAATAGAGAAATTCTTCTCTCAGGTAACCATAGTGTATTTTGTTAGCACCTTCCTGGAGATAATGTCTTACCTGTGTTGCTTAATCCAGAGGAGTGTCAGAGATAAGGAAAATTTCACGTTCCTGTACAGTAATGTTGAAAAAAGCAGAATTTTGCTATTATGTTGATTACATCATATTTACTTTGTGGGCCTAGGTCTCCAATAATGTTAAATAAAGTTATATTGAAATTCAGAACATTTCAACTATTGTGCTGTTAGTCTGTTTACCAATAGAATCACCATCATCCCAGAAAATGGAGCAAGATGCTTCTCCCTGTTTGTCTAGAGCAATTCTGAGGCCAAAAGGATTCAGACGCCTATAGAGGAAGAGTGAAAATTGATACTAATTTTCTTTCATAAGTGTATATTTTCAGGGTTAGAAAAGTCTATCTCCAGGCATCTTATAGAACTATGTAGAAAATTGCTGAGTTTTTTCTGAAACATCTTTACCAAATCTTCACTTATTATCTTTACCAAATGTTCAAGTTTATCTTTGAAGACCTCCAGTGATAAGGAACTTAAAATATCCCTAAGCATCCTATTCTACCTCTGAATAGTTCAATCTGAAAAAAGAAAAAAATGTTATAGCAATAGTACAGACATCTCATCAAATGCAATTAACAAAGAGCCTTCCACTGGAAAAAGAGGAAATGTTTTTATGATTAATGAAATGATACAATTATTCTACCATGCTGATTGAAGGCAAATCCCTCAGTTTCTTTGGCTTATCTACAACAAAAAGAAAGTTGTAATAAAGTTGCCACAAAGTTGTTGGATTAGAGATCCTGGGAACTGATTTTAAGGTATGAGCAATGGAATTCCAGGGAGAATGAGGCCTGAATAATAACTTAGTAAGTCTGCACAGCTGGGAGTCTTATTAACATCTCAGCAGCAAAAATGTCAGAATCCATGAGCCCCATTTTTATTTTTCCACAATGGAGACAAGACTCAAGGAATTAATTTTAACCACTTGGCAACAGAAAGGTGCATAACAAGAAAAGAACTACACAATGCAAGCAATAAAACAAACTTACTTTTGGAGAACTTGAATTACAGTGAAAGTTCCTTTAAAAAATGTTTTGGCCAGGCGTGGTGGCTCACGCCTGTAATCCCAGCACTTTGAGAGGCCAAGGCGAACGGATCACGAGGTCAAGATATTGAGACCATCCTGGCTAACACGGTGAAACCAGTTTCTACTAAAAATTCAAAAAATTTGCTGGGCCTAGTGGCAAGTGGCTGTAGTCCCAGCTACTCAGTAGGCTGAGGCGGGAGAATGGCGTGAACCCGGGAGGCGGGGCTTGCAATGAGCAGAGATCACGCCACCGCACTCCAGTCGGGATGACACAGCAAGACTCCATCTCAAAAAAAGAAAAAAAAAAAAGAAAAATGTTTTGGTTTCATATAAAATACACATATATCATTATATGCTTCCTATTGAAATGAAAGTTAGACATGAGACCTGCTCTTCTTGGCAATGAATAATATAATAACTTGAAGTTCAAATGGATTTATTATTCAAGTTAGTCTTTAGAAGCTATGGATCTACTTCAGTACCTGGTTCTGGGCTCCTCTGAGTACCTTTATTTTAAGACAGGGTCTCGCTCTGTCACTGAGACTGTAGTGCAGTGGTGTGATCATAGAATCCCAAGCTCAAGTGATCCTCCCACATCAGCCTCCCAAGTACCCCAAGTAGCTGGGACTACAGGAGAGCACCACCATGCCCAGCTAATTTTTTGTATGTTTTGTAGGGACGGGATTTTGCCATGTTGCCCAAGCTGGACAGTGTGCGTTCAATATTTTTAAATATCTGGTCAAAACTCTCTAATGATGTATAATTTTAACTGATTTTTATTTTTAATTAATGTTGATTAAAAGTTCTGAGTTGCTACTCTGTATTGATGTAAAATAGAAGTATGAGCAAATTATTGCTTTTTTAAAAAATCTGCTTATTTGCTTGACAAAGTCTTTGATTACATGATATCTATGAAACAAAAATGATTAATCGAATATAACCCAGGTGGGAAAAAAAAGCTCTGGGACCTAACCTAGTCTATATGTAAAATCTTGGAGAGACTTTGTGTATCTGAAGTCACTAGTAACTTAAAAATGATGATAGACATATATTTAGAGAAGGATAGCTTAAAACTGAATCAAATGCTCAAACAGAAAATTATCTACTGATTTCTCTCACTCCTTTTTCTCTTCCTCTTTGCTTTCTCTCTCTCACATACACACACATATGCACAGACACAGGTATAAACTCACACATAGGCAACTAATTGTACTACTGATTAGTCCAGTCTCTTGTTGCTGGACCCCTACTCACAACACCCACTCCTTGGACACTCTGCAAGCAGGAGGGTTGTTCATATTCCCTGTGAAGTCTCCAGACAGGATGTGCCTGTTACCTGAGCCTTGTTGTTCTGACTGGAAATTATGTAGGCAGAATGTATACTCCATGAAGGAAAAGAGGAATTGGTGGCTCATGCCTGTAATCCCAGCACTTTGGGAGGTGGAGGCAGGTGGATCACAAGGTCAGGAGCTCAAGACCAGCCTGGCCAACATGGGGAAACCTTGTCTCTACTAAAAATACAAAAAACAGCCAGGCGTGGTGGTGGGTGCCTGTAATCCCAGCTACTGGGTAGGCTGAGGCAGGAGAATCACTTGAACCCAGGAGGTAGAGGTTGTAGTGAATGGAGATCATGCCACTGTACTCCAGGTTGGAAGTTTCATTCCTTTTTCATTTTTCTTAAAAAAAAAAGAAAAGAAAAGAGGAATTGCATTTAGTGGAGCAGGAACTTCAACAAACTTCTTCTGCCAAGAAGGTAGTATTTGACTCCCACTAGCATAGAACAAGCCAGAGTTAACTGTTCCAATTCTATAACTGGTAAGAAGTCATACATTTCAAGAGACATGGGAAGTTGAAATCCAAACTTCCACTTAAATTCCACAGAGCATCCATAGAACTCACTAACAGGAAGGGTGATTTGAAATGTCTAATTCATTGCTTAAAAAAAAGTACAAACTCCAATATGTAAACTACATAACAGTAGCATTTATTGTAATAGTACATACCTATTTCAAAAATTTAACTTTATTACCACACTTATACACTAAAAAGTGTTAAAATTTAATATAATAATATTATAATTAGTCATGACTAATTGGTAGTTTAAAAATAGGTCATGGCTGGGTGTGGTGGCTCACACCTGTAATCCCAGCACTTTGGGAGGCCAAGGTAGGTGGATCACCTGAGGTCAGGAGGTTGAGACCAGCCTGGCCAACATGGTAAAACCCCATCTCTACTATAAATACAAAAATTAGCCAGGTGTTGTGGCTCATGCCTGTAGTCCCAGTGACTCTGGAGGCTGAGGCATGAGAATCACCTGAACCCAGGAGCGGAGGTTGCAATGAGCCAAAATCATGCCACTGCACTCCAGCATGGGTAACAAAAAAAAAAAAAAAAAAAAAGTCACATACCTTTGCTCCCAATTTGAGATTACATTTATAGTCAAAACTTATTCCCATAAAAATTTGTTGAAAAATTTCTGGGAAAGATTAGTCAATGTTCATCAAACCACACTAAAAGAATGGGGGAAATGAACTCATTAGTTCAAATGAAAGTTCCATGGTAGAGATGACACATTGCTTCTCTCCCACAGTCCACACCCTCCTTGATCATCACAACTATAACTCCCACTGCCTAAGAGACTAGGTATATCTTGGATGAAAAGATGAGTTGGATTGATAATATTATATTTTGGGAGTAATTTGAAGTACAAAATATGGAGAGAGCCTGCCACTTATCACAGAAGCACAAAGACTGTATAAATATAAGTCTCTTGTTAGTGTCACTGATAGAGGGTCCCGACTGCGAGTTGTGCAGGTTCTTGGTGTTTTGAACAAAAAATTGGACAAAATACCCGACAAAGCAAAAACAGAATGAAGCAACAAAAGAATGAAAGCAGGGATTTATTGAAAACAAAAATACACTCCACAGTGTGGGTGCAGACCCGAGCAGCGGCTCGGGCCAGAATCTTCTTAGGTTCAAATGCCCCCTAGAAGTTCTATTAACCTAGAAGTTTCCTATTGGCCACTTCTTACTTCTGTGACCCTAGTAACTTCTTACTTCTGTTACCCTACTTCTGTTAGCCCTCAAGGGCCCAGATACAGAATCTTCTTGTGCTCAAATGCCCCCTACAAGTTCTGTTACCCTGTAAGTTTCCTGTTGGCCACCTTCCTACTTCTGTTACCCTAGAAGTTTCCTATTGGCCACTTCATGCTCACCTCATGTAAATGAAGTAGTAGCCCACAATCAGTCTGATTTCTGTTACAGAAAGCAGACAACCAGAGGCTGAAGTGAAGTTACAAAGGTCACACTCCTGTGCAAATATCTGATTAGTCACAAAAAGCAACCAATCAGAGGCTAGAGGGAAGTTACAAAGTTATAATTCTATGCAAATGAAGATGTGACCCACAATCAATCTGATTGGTTGTGGACAGCAACCATTCAGAGACTGGAGTGAAGCTACTAAGTTGCAAATGAAGACTGGACCTGCAATCAGTTTGATTTGTTGCGGACAGCCTATCTTTCATCTGCTGGCAGAAAAGGTCAAAGGGAGTAGTAGCCTCTGGTCCTTTTGTTACTTAGGCATGGAAAGTTAAGGCTCTCTTTTCAATTTAGTTCTAAGAAGTCAGCATGAACAGCTTTAGGGTCCCTGCCTCCAGACCATATTTCACCTGCCTCATCCAAAGAGTTCATGACAAGCTGAGTCCCCTTTGCAAAGCAGTTATTAGTAAAACAAAACAATCCAATGGAATGCTGAGCCCTGGGAATGGCACAACACCAGGCTGAAATTTCACCAACTCTAGCAACTGAACCTGGAATTCTCCATAAAATCCAGTACTGTTGTAGTTGCTATTCTTGAATTTCCATGAGATTTCTTAGGTCAGTTCACCTATATCCCTACTATACACCTCATACTCAAGCTAGTCAGAATGGATTTCTGTTTTTCTGCAAGACAAAGTACCTATCTTATGGATTATATGTAATCTCTATGACACTTTACTATAAAGAAACCTCATTGAAGGGATTAATTTGTTCTTAAGAATTTATTTATTTATTTTAGAATCAGGGTCTCACTCGGGACTCCAGTCCAGGTTGGAGTTCAGTGGCATGATAATAGCTCACTAGCAGCCTCAAACGCCTCAGCCTCCTGAGTAGCTAGGACTAAAGGTGAATGCCACCATGCCTGGCTAATGTTTGGGTTTTTGGGTTTTTGTTTTGTTTTGTTTTTTAATTTTGTAGACTCAGTATCTCACTAAGTTGCTTAGGTTGGTCGTGAACTCCTGGCATCAAGCAATCCACCTGCCTTGACCTCAGAGTCATTGGGATTACAGGCATGGGCCACTGTGCCTGGCCCCATTTGCTCTTAAGAATTTAAATGTTTGCATGAAAAATGCTTCCAAAAAAACATCACATTTTTATCTTAAATATTTGCTGATCTACATATGATCAATTCCACTATTTTGAGAAGAGTAAGTAATTCTAAACATAAGGCTTCACAAATAACTAAGTCATAAGAAGTACACAGCCCAACGTTCTAGAAGTCATATAAAAACAATAAAAAATCTCCAATTAATGAATTTATTTTTTTCTATAAAATATCTCTAAAGCATATACAGTATGAATGTTGAAGCAAGTTGCTTCAGGAAAATACACATACAGATCTTTCACCTTTGGAAAAAAGAAAATATTTGACTTTTAAAATTATTGTGTTGGGGCAGAGCAAGATGGCCGAAGAGGAACAGCTCCAGTCTCCAACTCCCAGCACTAGCGACACAGAAGACCGGTGATTTCTGCATTTTCAACTGAGGTACTGGGGTCATCTCACTAGTGAGTGCCGGACAATTGGTGCTGGTCAGCTGCTGCAGCCTGACCAGCGAGAGCTGAAGCAGGGTGAGGCATCGCCTCACCTGGGAAGTGCAAGGGGGAAGGGAGTCTCTTTTCCTAGCCAGGGGAACTGAGACACACAACACCTGGAAAATCGGGTAACTCCCACCCCAACACTGCACTGTAAGCAAACCGGCACACCAGGAGAATATATCCCACACTTGGATGGGAGGGTCCCATGCCCATGGAGCGTCCCTCCTTGCTAACACAGCAGTCTGTGGCGATCTAACCGCAGGGTAGCAGTGAGGCTGGGGGAGGGGTGCCCGCCATGGCTGAGGCTTAAGTAGGTAAACAAAGCTGCTGGGAAGCTCAAACTGGGTGGAGCTCACAGCAGCTCAAGGAAACCTGCCTGTCTCTGTAGACTCTGCCTCTGGGGACAGGGGAAAACAACAATAGGGGAAGCAGCAGAGGCCTGTGCAGACGTGAATGAATCTGTCTGACAGCTTTGAAGAGAGCAGTGGATCTCCCAACACGGA
>NW_012118443.1:801681-815733 GCF_000951035.1 Colobus angolensis palliatus
TTAAGAAAATGTGGCACATATACACCATGGAATACTATGCAGCCATAAAAAAGGATGAGGTTGCATCCTTTGTAGTTACATGGATGCAGCTGGAATCCATCATTCTTAGCAAACTATCACAAGAAGAGAAAACCAAACACTGCATGTTCTCACTCATAGGTAGGAACTGAACAATGAGATCACTTGGACTCGGGACGGGGAACATCACACAATGGGGCCTATCATGGGGAGAGGGGAGCGGGAAGGGATTGCACTGGGGAGTTATACCTGATATAAATGATGAATTGATGGGTGCTGACGAGTTGATGGGTGCAGCACAACAACATGGCACAAGTATACATATGTAACAAATCTGCAGGTTATGCACATGTACCCTAGAACTTAAAGTATAATAAAATAAAAAATAAAAAAATAAAAAAAGAAAAAAGAAAAAAATAAAATTATTGTGTTGAATTAAAATATTCCAGTTAAAATGAATTAAGCTGTATACATATTTAATATTATATTAGTTGGCATTGAAACCAAGTATTAGTGAATTCATATAAGATTATGCAGTAGGGCTGGAGAATCTACATGAAACATTTATGTTGTGTCAGAAAACACATTTCATGTCTAGATCATGGAATTTTAATATATAATATTCATCATTTTTCTAAAACACTAAATTTGCTATATTTCAAAATATTAATGTCTCACTATAATGTAGATATAGATTATTACATACCATGTAATTACTTTGTTTCATTTTAACTCAATGACAAATGTCATACAGTTATGGAAAAATATAAAATATGAAATGCTTATTGATATAGTTTGAATGTTTGTCCCCTCTAAATCTCATGCTGAAATGTGCTCCCCAGTATTGGAGGTGGGGTTTAGTGGGAGATGTTTGGGTTGTGGGGGCAGATCCCTCAGGAATGGAGAGGCCACTAGAATCTGTCCATGCTGATGGGTGAGGGCCTACAGAAGGCTAGTCACACGATGAGTAAGAAAGATGACCATTTTGTCTGATGTGAAGACACCAACACAGAAAGTCAAAAGAGAAAAAAGAAACAGAGAAACATATTTTAAAGAACAAGACAAATTTCTAGAAATCAACCATAATAAAACAGTTGTGTAATCTACCTGACAGAGATTTAAAATAATTCTTATAAAGAGGCTCACCAAGATCAGGAGTACAGTCCATGAAGAAAGTGAGAATTTCAACAAAGAAATAAAAAATATAAAAAGTACCAAATAGAAATAATAAAGCTGGAGAATATTAGAAGTAACTCAAATATTCACTAAAGGGGTTCAACAGGAGACTATATCAAGCAGAAGAAATAATTAGTAAATATGAAGACAGATCATTGGAACACATTCAGTCAGGGAAGCAAAGAGAATGAAGAATGAAAAAGAGTGAAGAAAGCTTAAGAGACTTATGGAATACCATTGAGCAACCAATATATGCATAATGAGAGTCTTAGAAGTGTGAGAGAGAAAGGATCAGAAAGCATGACCAAAAAAAAATTGCTGAAACTTCTTATCTAGGAAAGGAAGTGGAAATACAGATCCAGAAAGCCTAAGAAATCCCAAAGAAGGTGGACCTAAAGTAACCCACATCAACACACTTATAATGAAATTATCAAAAGTAAAGGGCAGAATGCTGAAAATAGCAAGAGAAAAGCAACTTGCCATATATAAGTGAATACCTGTAAAACTATCAGCAGATTTTTCAGCAGAAATGTAGGACAAAAAAGAGTGGAATGAATTATTTAAACTACTGAAAGAAAAAAATTAAAAAGCTGACAACCAAGAATACTATACTCAGCAAAACCATTCTTCAAAAAATAAAGGAGACATAGACGTTTCCATATACACAAAAGATGAAGAAATTCACTATCACTACGTGTGCCTTAGAAGAAATGCTAAAGAGATGTCTTCTAGTTGAAATAAAAAGACATTGAAAAGCAGCACAGCATAATAAATTTAAAAACTTGTCAGTAAAGGTAAATATATAGACGAATATAGAAAACTATTATTGTAATGGTGCTGAGGAAATTATTTGTTAGTATAAGAGTCAAAAGACAAAAGTATTAAAAGTAACTACAACTAGAAAGTATGTTTATGCATACACAATATAAATGGATGTAAACTGTAGTATGAATAGCATGAAGTGTGGATGGGAATTAATAACAACAGACTCTTTCTATGTGAATGAACTTAAGTTGTTAGCTTAAAAGAGACTATTACATTTTATGTAAGGCCTATGATAATCAAAAGTAAAATACCTATAAAAGCAACAAAAAAAGGACAGGTGTGAGAGAGAAAATAATTTTTTAAAACAGAAAGATCAAAACAAAAAAAACATAGGGACCAAATGACTGTATGACAAACAAAAGACTATTAAAATGTCAATAGTAAATTTTTCCCTATCAATCATTAATCAGAAGACAGAGTGACTGAATGAATAAAGAAACAAGATCTAACTAGATGCTAGCTACAAGAAACTTACTTCAGATTTAAGGAAATCAATCAAAGATTGAAAATGAAGGGATGGAAAAATATATTTCATACAAATGCAACAAAAAGAGTGCAGAGGTAGCTATGCTTGTATCAGACAAAATAGACTTTGAAGTCAAAAACTCTCACAAGAGACAAAGAAGAACATTATATAATAGTAAAAAGTCAATTCAACAGGAAGATATAACAATTATAAATATATTTGCATGCAGAATCAGAACATCTAAATAAATAAAGCAAACATTGACAGAACTGAAGGGAGAAATAGATAACAATATAATAATAATAGAAGACCTCAATACACCCCCTTTTTATAATACATAGAACAATTAGACAGAAAATCAAGAAACAAAAAATTTAACAACATTACAGACAACATGAACCTAACAGACATTTACAGAACATTCTACCCAACAGCTGGGGGAATATTCATTATTCTCAAGCATACTCTAGGATAGATTACATGTTAGGTTACAAAACAAATATTAACAAATTTAAGAAGACTGAAAGTTTACCATATCTTAAGATATCTTCTAATTTGCCCTTTGATTTCTTATTTGATCCACTGATTGTTAAAAAATGTGCTGTTTAATTTTCACATATTTACAATTTTCCAATTTTCCTTCTGCTATTAATTTCTAGTTTCATTCCATTGTAGTACAAGAAGGTACTTGGTGCAATTTCAATCTTCTTAAATTTGTTAATACTTGTTTTGTGACCTAACATGATCTGTATGCTCCTTTGTGATTAAAGAATGGATAAGACAACTATCTGGAGGAGATGGAAAAAGCAATATTGAATCAGGAATTTTGGTTTTGATTAGGATAGGCTATATGAAGCTACTGATGTTCTTCACGTAGACTTCCTTGCTATTAAATTGGCGTAAGTGAAAAAGGGACTTCTACCACCACTCTTTTTAATGCAGTATATACTTTGGGATCAATATTCTACTTCTGTGAATTATCTTGAGACCAATCTCACAATTTCTGAATGGAAAAACATATCTTTCATTTTTGTTCAGATTTACTTGATGTGAAGTATATTTTACATGAGTATGTATGTGTGTATATATTGAGTATGTATATTCTTTATTATTCTTTAAGTTCTAGGGTAGATATGTACAACATGCAGGTTTGTTACACAGGTATACACATGCCATGGTGGTTTGTTGCAGCCATCAACCTATCACCTACATTAGGTATTTCTCCTAATGCCATCCCTCCCCTGACAGGCCCTGGTGTGTGATGCTCCCCTCCCTGTGTCCATGTGTTTTCATTGTTCAACTCCCACTTATGAGTAAGAACATGTGGTTGGTTTTCTGTTCTTGTGTTAGTTTGCTGAGAATGATGGTTTCAAGTTTCATCCATGTCCCTGAAAAGGACATGAACTCATCATTTTTTATGGCTGCATAGTATTCCACGATGTATATGGGCCACATTTTCTTTATCCAGTCTATTATTGATGGACATTTGGGTTGGTTCCAAGTCTTTATTATTATGAACAGTGCCATAGTAAACATACTTGTACATGCGTCTTTATAGTAGAATGGCTTATAATCCTTTGGGTATATACCCAGTAATGAGATGGCTGGGTCAAATGGTATTTCTATTTCCAGATTCTTGGGGAATTGCCACACTGTCTTCCACAATGGTTGAACTAATTTACACTCCCATCAACAGTGTAAAAGTGTGCCTATTTCTCCACATCTTCTCCAGCATCTGTTGTTTCCTAACTGGCATGAGATGGTATCTCATTGTGGTTTTGATTTGCATTTCTCTAATGACCAGTGATGATGAGCACTTTTTTTCATATGTTTGTTGGCCACACAAATGTCTTCTTGTGAGAAGTCTCTGTTCATATCCTTTGCCTACTTTTTGATGGGGTTGTTTCTTTTTTTCTTGTGAATTTGTTTAAGTTCTTTATATATTCTGGATATTAGCCATTTGTCAGATGGATAGATTGCAAAAATTTTCTCCCATTCTGTAGGTCACCTGTTCACTCTGATAATAGTCTCTTTTGCTGTGCAGAAGCTCCTTAGTTTAATTAGATCCTAATTGTCAATTTTCGCTTTTGTTGCCATTGCTTTTGGTGTTTCAGACATGAAGTCTTTGCCCATGCCTATGTCCTGAATGGTATTGCCTAGGCTTTCTTCTAGGGTTTTTATGGTTTTAGGTCTTACATTTAAGACTTTAATCCACCTTAGGTTAATTTTTATATGAGGAGTAAGCAAGGGTCCAGTTTCAGTTTTCTGCATATGGCTAGCCAGTTTTCCAAACACCATTTATTAAATAGGGAATCCTAAATGAAGGCAGAAATAAAGATGTTCTTTGAAACCAATGAGAACAAAGATACAACGTACAAGAATCTCTGGGGACATATTCAAAGCACTGTGTAGAGGGAAATTTGTAGTACTAAATGCCCACAAGAGAAAGCAGGAAAGATCTAAAATCAACACCCTAACATCAAAATTAAAAGAACTAGAGAAACAAGAATAAACAAATTCAAAAGCGAGCAGAAGATGTGAAATAACAGATCAGAGCAGAAGTGAAGGAGATAGAGACACGAAACCCTTCAAAAAACTCAATGAATCCAGGAGCTGTATTTTTGAAAAGATCAACAAAATAGATAGAACGTTAGCCAGACTAATCAGGAAGAAAAGAGAGAAGAATCAAATAGACACAATAAAAAATGAAACAGGGGATATCACCCCTCATCCTACAGAAATACAAACTACCAGCAAAGAATACTATAAACACCTCTATGCAAATAAACTAGAAAATCTAGAAGAAATGAATAAATTCCTGGACAATATGCCCTCCCGAGTCTAAACCAGGAAGGAGTCAAATCCCTGAATAGACCAATAACAAGTTCTGAAATTGAGGCAGTCTAGACTGGTTTTAAGTAAAAAATGGTCACTGTGTAAATTGCTTTAAATAACTATATTGTGCTGAAATAAAATTCTAGTACTTACCTCTGTAAGACATGGACTGTCATCAAAGCTGGCCCCCAAAGAAATGCTCTGTTGATTTCATGGGTTTTAGGATCTGATGGAAATCTAGACATTTAGAATGAAAACCCATTACTTTAATCAAACTTATGTCTTTGCATAAATAATTAGTTTCACTCAACCAACTTTTGTTCATAGTGATCAATATCAAATTGACCAAAACGGTAAAAACAGGGAAAGTTTGGGAGTACAAGCAGTGCTTTAGAAATAAAAATCTAGTCATCAAGTGAAGTAATTGACATCAATTATCTTCCCTCACCCAGAGATAATTAGGTATTAAAGCTAAAGTCAAAATAGTGTCAGGTACTCAAATTGTCTATGTTTTTTTTGTTGTTGCACCTTTTTGCATCCTGAACATCCTTCAAGTTGCATCAATCCCCCCTTCTACGAAGAGCTGTTCCTATGCCATTCATGTTAACCTTACCCTTCTTTGAATTTTTACCGCACTTTATAGCTTATGCCACACACTCAGGATATAAATATATAATGTTCTATATTGTAATCAATTTTTTTTCAAATTTATCATAATCTTCCCAGTTTTCTATGGAAAAGAATCATTTCATCCTTTTTATATATTACACACACTATTTAGACAACAAGATACAGCCTTCCCTTTTTGATAATTGATTGTTTTCTCAACTAAATTCTCCAAATTTGTAAATCATTTCTAATCATAGTCAGAAAAGAGAAAAACTGATTTTATTATTTTTAACGTCCAAAACAATTGCCTTAGTAGAAAAACTCAGACTCACAGGATCTAAATGGTAAAACATCTAAGACCTGAGTAACTATTAAATATTACTTACTCATGCATCAATCCTCTGACTACTGTGTGTCCCCTGACATGAGAATGGTAGAAGAGGATGTATTAATAAGGCAGCAATAGCCCAGGCACAGTGGGCTCATGCCTGCGATCCTAGCACTTTGGGAGGCTGAGGTGGGCAGATCGCGAAGTCAGGAGTTCGAGATCAGCCTGATCAACATGGTGAAACCCTGTCTCTACTAAAAATAAAAAAATTAACCTGGCATGGTTGTGCACACCTGTAATCTCAGCTACTCAGGAGGTTGTGGCAGGAGAATGGCTTGAACCCAGGAGATGGAGGTTGCAGTGAGCCAAGATGGCACCACTGTACTTCAGCATGGGCAACAGAGTGAGACTTCGTCTCAAAAAAAAAAAAAAAAAAGTAAGGCAGCAATAAATATCTAATCCCTAATGGAGAATGAGAAATTGCAGCAAACTCTTCTCCAAACACTCCAGGATGTTGTTCCTATTAAAAAGAAACATTTTAACACACTTATTAACTAAAGCGTGAATTTGTAAAACATTTTTTTTTCTTTTAGAGGGTGTTAAGGTGAAGCAGACAATTTTTGAATATTATTTATCTGTACTTGAAAGCCGTTCACCACGGTAGATTATTACAGAGTTGTTTTTCCATTAAATGTACTCTATGAAGTTCATATACTGTAGTGTGTACTATATAGTCTCTACAACTAGCTCCCAGCAAAGCCTCAAATAATTTCTCAATAGAATTACTATAACTTCTTTTTAAGGGAGTGGACAACTTCACAGTCATTTAACTGAGAAATAATTCTGCCTTCAGACTGAAGAGAGAATCTTGCACAAGATCACACTACAATCTGCCTGCCCTCAAAACAAAGTCTTGTAATTTGGTCAATTACTGAGCTGCTAAGGATAGTTTCAAATATGATACATTTGTATGCTGCTACCTGTGTCATAAAGCGAAAGATTTTTCACAGCTTATTTAAAATGCTATAGTATGCTCCCTCTCTTAGAAATTATAAACAATGCATTTTCAAAAACAATTTTAGAAAAGCTATTTCTCCAAAGTGTACTTCTTGGCATTCCCTCTCACAGTTTTTGATAAAATGAATGACGTGCTGTCAAAGAACAGTTTGATTTTTATTCATATTTTAATGATTGTATACATTTTTTTCTAACCGAAGTTTCTAATTACAGATTAATACTAATCATGGCAGTCATTTTAAATTGACTCTCACTTGCCTTATTTCCAATGTCCTTATTGTTTCTGGAAAAGGGATAGAAGGCCCCAAATTGCATCCACTGCAGGCAAAGTTCATAAGTTGTCTCTTCATTAAACCCACATATATCAGCTCTAACATGGGGAAAAATTTATCGACTTCAAAATATATCAGTTATTAATTTTGTCATGTAAACCACTATGAAATCTTTCAGGTTACACTATTTTGAATTGACAAATGTGTTTAAGATCACAAGGATATCATATTCAGGTAGAATCTGACAATGTAAATGTGTTCTTTGAGAAGAGCATATGGAATAAAATAGTGACAAGTCCCGCTTATCTTGCCTTGATTGAAAGAAAACTGTGGGCTACATCATGGTATAAGCAGGAAGTCTTTTGAGTAATCCAATTGACATTAAAATGCTTATTTTCAAGTGCAGTGCTGTAAATTTCCTGTCTCAATATAAATTAAAGGACACAAAATTTTCACAATGTATTTAGCTAATACAAGAGCCTTAGTAGTTGACTACTCAAGCTGGGACAAAAGGGCGCAGGAATATTGCGCCCGACTATACTCTCTTTGTAAATCATAAATTACAGATACTTTGCTTCCTGACATGTAATGATGGCCTCTCACAGTGCTCAAATTGTTTTATTCCAGAACTCTTCTTGTTCTCTCAGAAAACAACCTTTAACCCCAAAGGTGTGGTTAATGCCAAGGCTTGCAGGTTAAAAAGTTATCAAGAAGTACAGCATGGAGTCATAAAATATGTTGATTGCAATAAAAATGTTCTTCAAACCACAGAGGTTGTACTGTATGCTCCACTAAATTATAAGGCCTTCCCTGGAGAAAAAAACAGTTCATGTTACCTTTCTCTCTGAAGCTGCTTATTAAAAGTTTGGCTTCTGTCATTTTCTGATCTAGGTACAACTTAAAGCTATATTTCTTTTTCAATACTTAGCAATTCTTCTTTGAATGTAGCTAACTCATCACTTGAACAACAATGCAATTCTTGCTAAATTTCAGAGTAGATCATTATATTTGTAGCTTTCCAAAATAAGGCAAATAATGCTCTATACTTTTATTTTAAAATGTCATTGAGATATGGAAAAACTGTTATGATAAAATGTTCTGATTTAGTAACATAGCTGCAAATTATTTAACAGTTCAATTGTTTATTTAGCACTGGGGCTCAGATAAGGGAGTATTTTACTGTGTATGTAAAGCATTTTCTTAGCTTTTTCGCAATTCCTCCATTCATAGGAGATGTAGACTCCTGGCATGAATTTTCTATCCAAATTATCTGTCCCTTCTTTTTTCCCCATTATCTATGAGTTTTAAAATAATAGGTTGTAGAATAGTCATGAATATGGTAGGGTGAGAAATAAGTGGCAGAGGAAATAAATTTCACCAGTTTTACCATGACCAAGTACTTTAGTGGCTTAAGACAAAAAGAACAAAAAATAATTTAGAAAGACTTGGTACTCCTGAGATCTACACAGGTTAAGCGAATTTCTAAAGTGACAAAATGAAGTGTGTTATACGCAATGTTCTGAAAATATGTAATCTACTCATTTAATTTTAAAACTTACATATGGGCTGGGTGCGGTGGCTCACACCTGTAATCCCAGCACTTTGGGAGGCCGAGGAGGGAAGATCATGAGGTGAGGAGATCGAGACAATACTGACTTACATGGTGAAACTCCATCTGTACTAAAAATACAAAAAATTAGCTGGGTGTGGTGGTAGGTGCCTGTAATCCCAGCTACTCGGGAGGCTGAGGCCGGAGAATCACTTGAACCTGTGAGGCAGAGGTTGCAGTGAGCCAAGATCATGCCACTGCACTCTAGCTTGGGCAACAAAGAAAGACTCCGTCTGAAAAAACAAACAAAAAAGCTTACATATGGAATTCCAAAGAGATTATATTCTAGCATTCCAATAATTGGCAAATGCATGTCTCTCCAACATGAGAAGTTATCACCCAGCCAATGGCCAGGGTACTTCCCACTCCCAACAAATGTTGAATGACTCAAAAAAATGCTTGCTTTTTTTGTAGCATTCTGAGAAACCCTGGAGGAAACATCAGAAAAGTTGTCTTCAATATTATTCTAAAATGATCCTTTTTTTCTCTAAAGGAACTCATGGTTTTAAAATATATTAATGATTCCCTAATATTCATGTCATTCAAATATTTTATCAAAAGTATAAATCTGTGTGAACATGAAATGGAAGAAATAAATAAAAAAGAAATTATGTTTATTATACACATTTGATGGAGTGAAAAAAAGCTTTTAAAAGCCAATGATAAGTATCCAAACCAAATTTTCTTGTGCTAAACTCTTCTTTTAAGTTATCCTATTGTTCAGGGGTTTTCAACCATGGTTTTACATTAGAAACTTCTAGAAGCTTTAAAAAAAAAAAACCAAGGTTCCATCCCTAATCAATTAAATCAAAATATCTAGGGCTAGGACTTGGAAATGAGCATTTTAAAAAATTCTGTGTGATCCTAATATGGCATCCATGGTGGAAATGCTAGTAATTTTCTTTTGATAATTGATTATATTTACCTAGTAAATCTTTACATGTATGTGAAAAAGAATGTTTACCTATTTTAGCAACATTATTTTAAGTTTTTATTTTGGTTATTTTTTGTTTGAATTTAACCTGTATATTTGGCCATTTTTTAATCAAACCAATAAATCAAGAAAAAATGGAAATAGGCATTGCAATCTACAGATTGAGTTTAAACTCCATTATCTCTTTCACAAAAAATATTTGTAACTTTGAGCAAGTTACTTAACAACCATAAAATGAAGCTAATAATACTTAACTTCACAAGACTATTGCAATGTTTAAAAGAATGTATATATATCACAACAGCACTTAACAAGTAAATTGTGCTGAGCAGTTACAGTTGCAAATTCACTTCATGTTAGCTAAAAAACTTGAATCTCATTTTTAGCCATTATTTACCAAAACTTCAGAATCAATTATTCTGTCTTTCAAGGATAAAATAATGAGAAAAAAAGAAAAGTTGAACTGATTGTTTGATGACATTGAATGATAGAAGCTCTGCTAATAAATTCAGTAGACACTCCTATTGCCTTATCAAGGTGAATCTTGCTAGTGCTTCCATTTAAAATGGTTATGTCCTTCAGGAAAAATGTTCATTGTTTGATTTTAGTGAAGTTCAGAATTTGGAAGCCATGTTCACTTTATCTCAGAGATATGAAAAGTGTTCAGATATGTATCTCTCAACACTGAAAAGGAATACATGTCTAAACTTCTTCCCCTCTATCCCTCCCCTTTCCTCTTCTCCTCCTTGTTTAAACTTCTTTATGAGTTAAACACAAGTAGCAGTTTCTTGGGCAACCGAGGACCTAGGTGTGTGTAGTACATTCTAAAGTCTGAAGAACTGATTAAACATCTAGAATCCTTATTAAAATAGGATAAATGAACCTAAAATAGCTATAAACCACTCTCTGTTTTATAGCCTTGACATATGATTCCATTTTTAAAATATATTGTTACTTTTAGGCCGGGCACGGTGGCTCAAGCCTGTAATCCCAGCACTTTGGGAGGCCGAGACGGGTGGATCACGAGGTCAGGAGATCAAGACCATCCTGGCTAACACGGTGAAACCCCGTCTCTACTAAAAAATACAAAAAAACTAGCCGGGCGAGGTGGTGGGTGCCTGTAGTCCCAGCTACCCGGGAGGCTGAGGCAGGAGAATGGCGTGAACCTGGGAGGTGGAGCTTGCAGTGAGCTGAGGTCAGGCCACTGCACTCCAGCCCGGGCGACAGAGCGAGACTCCGTCTCAAAAAAAAAAAAAAAAAGATATATATTGTTACTTTTATATTTAAAGGTAACTTCTTTTTTACCAGTCCATGAGTAATATTTTGGCAGATATATTTAATTGCCATATTTTAAAAATATATGTTCAGAACTTTGTCTGTCAAGTTTACTTGGTAGTCTGTTTATTTTGTTTTCGGTCAAATCAAAACCTAAGAATTTTTCAGTAGTAGTTAAGAGAGCCCCGTTAAATGTCTCATGTTCATCTTTAGCTCTGTAATTATCTATTATTTTACCAAACAAATTTCATTACATTTCCTGAATGCAATGGTCTAGAAAAATGGCTCTATTCCAAAACATTAAAATGTTATATACTTGGATATGACCTAAATAAGCAGTTCTATCTTGATTCTCATACCTTAAAACTAGTATTTCTGAGAACTCAGTCTGTAAATCAGACAGGCTGATTCTATCAATCATATATATTTTACCCATGTTTATGACATCTTGTCAAAGTACTGTAATAAACCTGAATTGAAAAGAAAACCTGCTTTAAACAGACAAGGATGCAGTAAATGGAAACACAGTGTTCTATCCCTGAGCCCATAAACCCATTTTTACTAATGAAGGCTAGGAGAGTCTCCTAATAGACATACACAGGAAAAGACAGAAATAATGCAACACAGTAAACCCTCATTAGAGGAACAGCATAAGTCAGATGATCTTGGAGAAGGTGCTTCAAGATCTGGGATTGTTAACTCCAGGAGAGGAAAGATTTTGTCTGCCAAGCTTGGAGTATACTGCACTCAGTGTAACAACATGCATAAATACTGACTTATGATTCTAATGGTAGGGACTTTACACATCAATATTTAATCAGGTTTAAAAATGCCTCTATTCAGAGCTAATAGTATAATTTAGTCGAAGCAAGATAAAGGCAACATTAGTGTACATAATCTTTAAAACTGTAACATTTGTTAACGATTACATCCTACATTATAAAATTGTTCCAAAATTCTGTTTCCTCCACCATTTATCTGAAGTTTAGATTTGATTTTTGCCTTAGACAAGTTTTTGGGCTTCTGCTAAGGCCATTATACTCTGCTTTTGTGCTGTTTAAATGCGTTGTTGGAAATACTTGTAAAATCAGCAAGATAAAACCTTAGAAAAGGAAGATTTTTGACTAGTCCTTAACAAGTTAAGAAATGATATAACAAAATGTGACATCTGCTGTAAGCAGTTTTTTCCCTATTTCTTAAATGGTATTTTAATAATAATTTTTTGGGTATTAAAACATCAAGAACATTTCAAGATTTACAAGCTACACACTAGAAAGTAAGTGCTGCTCATGACCAGTCAGAGAATGTGTGTCATAATGATATCCCAGATATCCCAAGAATCAGGGCATAATGTTTCTAATCCAAAAGTCTACCTGTGATATCTAAAGATGAAACAAAATAAATATGCATGCTTAACATAATCTAAATATCATTGTATTTTATTCATCTATTTGCACGTTGGTTACCTTCACTAGTCTTTGGGAACATTGAATGTCTTTTTAATTGATGAAAACAGTGTTACCTTGACATGACAAAAATTTTAAGCTGTATCCTGAATTTGAGACATAGTTGAATATTAGTATTGAGACCAAGGTGCATTTATCTCAGAATTATAAAACTAATTTATGATTAAAAATCAAGCAACATGATTCATATATTAATATATTTTAAAAGAAGAATATAATTATCTCAAGAGATATAAAAAAGTGTTTGATAAATTCAAATTCTTTATTGATAAAAAATTTCTTAAATAGTAATAAAATAAAATAAATTTTCTTAACCTTATTAAGATTAGCTACAACAATATCTATAGTACATTTCATACATAACTGTGAAATATTAAAAACACTTCAGGTAGGTGCAGTGGCTCACATCTGTAATCGCAACCCTGGGATGCCAAGATGGGAGAATTACTTGAGCCCAGGAACTCAAGGCTGCAGTTAGCTATGATCACTCCACTGCACTCCAGCCTAGGCAGTAGAGTGACACTCTGTCTCTAAAATGTAAACAAAACAAAACCAAAAAACAGTTAACTGAGATTGGGAACAAGAGAGTGTCTGCTGTCACCACTTTTATTCAATCCTGAACTGGAGTTCTCATCTAGGAATAAGTCAAGGAAAAAAAAAAAAGTGAAAAAATTAGAATGGGAACTGATGCTATGGATCATTCACAGATAAGACTGTCTACACAGAAAATCCTAAAATGTCAACAGATAAATTATGAGAATTAATATGACAATATAGAAAGTTTTCCTAGTAAAAAATCAATATAAAAACACAAAAAATTACATTCCATAAATCAGCAACAAATAGTCAGTGAAAGCCTTAAAAGAGGGCCTTTAAAATAGCATCCAAATATAGAGAACCTAGAAATATGATTAACCAAATGAGTCAAAAATTTCATAAAGAAATTATAAATTTTTATGAAAAGTAATTTTAAAGACAAATACAGGATGAACAATACCATATTTTGGAAACTCTGTATGAAGAACATATTGATTCTTTCCAAATTGTTATATGGTTTTAATGGCAACAACAGCCAAAATACTCTTAAAGAAGGCCAAGGGGGGGCGGAGCAAGATGGCCCAACAGGAACAGCTGCAGTCTCCAACTCCCAGCGTGAAGGACACAGAAGACCGGTGATTTCTGCATTTTGAACTGAGGTACTGGGGTCATCTCACTAGTGAGT
>NW_012118443.1:821653-823954 GCF_000951035.1 Colobus angolensis palliatus
CATGGCACAAGTATACATATGTAACAAACCTGCACGTTATGCACATGTACCCTAGAACTTAAAGTATAATAAAAAAAAAAAGAAGGCCAAGGTGGGAAGATCTATTATCTACCGTATTTGATGACTTATTATAAATCAATAGAAATTAATGCAGTGTCAAATTGGTTAAGGGAAAGGAAAATGAACCAATGAACAGAAAAAGTAGTGTAGAAGCAACACATAGTATACATGGATATCTATCACAAAAATAAATAAGTAGTGCAGATCACTGGGGGAAAGGATAGGCTTTTCATTGATTCTGGGACTATTCTTTCTCCACATAGAAAAAAAATGAATTTATATTGTTATAACATACTTCTCAAAATCAACTTGAAGTAGATTAAAGGCCCAAACATGAAAGAGCAAATTTATAAAATATTTTTAAATAATATGTCTTTATGGCCACAGCTTCAAAAATATTGTTACAAATTGTTAAAGAAAAAGATTGGTAAATTTGACAATATTTTAGTTAAGAACCTATGTTCAACAAGAGATTCTAAAAAGAGTGTGAAAACATAAGCCAGAAATTATTGGAGATATTTTAATACACATAATCAAAAAGTCAGTATAATAAAGGTCAAGTCCCAATAGAAAAATGGGGAAAACCCTTGAACCAGTCAATAAAACCTAAAAAGCTAACAAAGAGAAAAAATGCTTAGTCTCCTTTATAATCAGAGATATGCAAATTAAATACATACAGAGTTGACATTTCACACTCACCACTTTGATAAAAATTGAGATGACTGAGCAACAGGTTAACATGCCACCTTGCATTTGGTTCCTTTTTTCCCAGCCTCATTTCCCTCTCTTCCTTACCCTTCTGCTTAGCATTGATTCCTTCCCCATCAAAACATCATTTACCAGATAAACTTTGCCTCAGTCTCTATTTTCTAAAGGATCCACGCAGTGATATCCTCTGCTACTTTTGAAGGTAAAGGCTTAAGAAGGAATTATCTTTCCTTTTTTGGTTGCTACTGATTAATTTTGCTTTCTCCCAATTTAAAAAATTTCAGTAATTAATGAGGATGGGAGATTCTGAATGAATGGGAGATTGCCATTATCACCTGGAAATCTCTGATTATATTTGACTGTATGTTTACATGTTGGTCACCTTCACTAGACTGTCGGCTTCCTAGAGACAGCTGTCTTTTAGGTATGTTTGTCCTGCCCCATTGATAGTGAGGGTAGATGGTAGGTGTCTAGCATCTTGTACTGTGCATAACAGATAGCAAATGATCAAGAAATATTTTCCAAATGAATGATTCTTTAGCAAGCATATAAAGGATTCTTACACAGAGCACAATAACTAGGAAATTACCTCCCATTCCTACAAATAACTGAATGCAAGGAAATAGGTGTATAGTAACAAAGATTAGGTTAAGTATAAGAAAAATATTGCCAGGACAAATAATGATTTTCTTCCTGAAAATTCATAAGAATAGAAGACTTTGCAACTGTAGAAAAATAATTACAACCGTGTTATTGCAATGTAGGAAAAATGCTAGATACCATTAATGTTTCCTTCCTGCTATAAGAATCTTTGCTTCTGGGAATAGAAGAAATAAACACAGAAGGGAATGAAGGTTTTATCTACTGTTGGCAGAACATGGAACTTTCTGGAAAGGAGAGATGAGGACAAGAAGGGACTTTTCCCTCTAAATTAACTAAGTGTTGAAACAAATAAGATAAAGGACTGGAGATTAATCCTTGCTTCCTAAAAACTATTCACAGTAGGGATTAGCCCATCCCCTTCTGCTTTTCCATTTCTCTGAAAGTGAAAGAGATGTAAATAATCAAGAACAGTGTCTTGTACCCTGTGGGCACAACACCTTCCAAAATATATATAGATTTGTAATATCATAACAAATCGCACACATAAAAATACAATACCTATCTCTGAAATATATTTGCATTATATAGCTGAAGCAAGATGAGTAAGAAAAAAAATGCTGCATAAAAGTCTAAAACATGAGAAGTAGGGGAATAATTCAGAAAGGTTATTAAAAGATATACTCTTAAGAATATATTCTTCAAGGTCCTTGTAAAAAGAAAGTTATTTTTAAATGTAGCAACTTTTATCATTTTACTTAAGTTTAGAGAAAACTTTGCCTTGGAGTAGAAAATTATTTTTCCCCATGCCTTAGGCTGTATAGAATTTTTTTTTTATTATTATACTTTAAGTTCTAGGGTACATGTGCATAACGTGCAGGTTTGTTACATATGTATACTTGTGCCATGTTGGTGTGCTGCATCCATCAACTC
>NW_012118443.1:830139-845518 GCF_000951035.1 Colobus angolensis palliatus
CTAGTGAGATGACCCCAGTACCTCAGTTGAAAATGCAGAAATCACCGGTCTTCTGTGTCGCTAGTGCTGGGAGTTGGAGACTGGAGCTGTTCCTATTCGGCCGTCTTGCTCTGCCTCCCAGCTGTATAGAATGTTAATTCAACAATAGTCACTGTAATGCAAAGGGAAGCATGAAAAGAATTTTCTTTTTTGTCCTGCTTTATAATCTCCCACATTATTTGAATAAAATAAAATGGCCATGAGTTTTAGAGATTTTCAAACTGACTCCAGATTACAGACAAACGCAAGACTGGCATGTGTGTACCTCTCCGCCTGCTAGTGTTGAATTCTGTCAAGCAAACTCCAAAGATGAAAGTTCAATTTTCAGTTTCAATTTTAAACCTAAACTCCTATTTATGTGACAGTTCTACTCAGATTGGACCTCCAGATAGAAGTCCAGTGGTTAGTACACTGCATTATGAGCAGCACAGCATGGCGGTAAAAGCCCAGATCCTCATAGAGCTCTTAAGTCCAGGCACAGCCATTTACTAGCACTGTGACCTTGAGTAAGGTATTTCATGAGCCTCAGTTTCTTCATCTGGAAAATGGTTCTAGCAATTCTTACTTTAGTGGCATGTTGTGTGAATTAAATGAAATAATTAGTATAAATAATAGGTCTTTTCATATCATTACTTGTTTATTGTATTAATAATAAATATATTACTTATATTTATATTAAAGATAAATATTAATATGAATTATTCTATGAAATAAAAATATTTCCTAATTTACACAGTCTTGTACAATATAGACCTTTTAAGTATACTCTCAACCTATCTACTAGGACTCTATTTTTTTTATCCTAAAATTATGAAGTCTAACCTTGGAGCATTTATTGCAACTTGGAGGGAAGCTGCTGTGCACATCTAGCTAGAGAACTGATAAGATCAGTCGTGGAGCGACATAAATCTGGACTAGCAAGTAAACTGTAGCATGAAGAAATCGTTCATGAAATTATTAATTTGTGTTTCATTTGAGCAGTATTTTTTCTCCCCATTGTTTCAAGATATTTCAGGATGCCCCCTTTATTTCAACAGATGTTTGTGAAGGCTTTCTGAAAAGCAGTAGGTCTCAGCAGACTAATTTATCTCCAAGTTTTACCTCCAGAAATCTAATCTTTTTAAGGAAATTATGTGAGGGGGTAAAAGACAGAGGTGCTTGCATATGAAGGCAATGACGGAAAAGAGGCAAATTCACCAAGGCTAGAGTAGGGGATATTAGCTTTAAGGCATTAGGAGGGGATAGAGATTTGGTGCTCAGTCTTGGGTCTATACTCACAATACCCTAGAGAAGAGAAATGATATTTAAAGGAAAATGAGTATGTAGAGCACCTCAGGAAACTATCTGTATCTGTAGACACCAAGGTTCTTGAGCCCTGCAAAGACCTCCCACATGCACGCAAATAAATAATAGAAGGACAAGAATTTTGGTAGACTTTGGGTTTGAACAATTGGGCTTCCATCTCCACAGAAACAAAAGACCAAAATGCCTTTCTCAATAGCTTTTCTCTGCCTGAAACAATTAGGGTCTTGGCATGACACTGAGAGTAGAAAGAGGACAACTGCAGTAGCAACTGAGAAAGGTTCTTACACCTGAGATGGGGTGTAACATCCATTTGATTTAACAGATTTGATTTGTTTTAAAAGAAATAAAGTAATGCAATACTTACCATATAGCCATGATTTAGATTCGAATGGAGTCTTAAGAAATCCACAGAGTTTAACGAGTGATAAAGTGATCAGACTTAGCAGGAAAAGATTGAGAAGGAGTTTGGTAAACATTATCAAACCTAAAAAATGTGGTAAACGGATTGAGAAAAGGTTTGTGTACAATTTGGAACCAAAGTGAGAATAAAGTCTACTGAGTCAAAATTAAGCAAAAGAAGACTAGATAGTAATAAAACTTTGTAGTCATGGTATGGTATGCAGAACAATAGTTCTCAAAATTGTTCATGTCCAATCCTTGGGACCTGTGAATGTTACTTTCTATGGCAAAAGGAATTTTACAGATGTGATAAAGATTAAGAACCTTGATAAATTTTGATAAACACTGCATGCTTTCACTCACATGCTAAGAAAAGGTTGATCTCACAGAAGTAAAAAGTAAAACAGAGGTTACCAGAGGCTGAGAAGAGTAGGAAGTAGGTGATAAGGAGAGATTTGTTAAAGGACACAAAATTGCAGCTAGATAGGATGAATGGGTTCTAGTGTTTCATAGTGCTGTAGGATGACTAGAGTTAACAATAATATATTACACATTTTCAAACAGCTGGAAGAGCATATTGAATGTTTCCAACACAAAGAAATAATACATGTTTGAGATGATGGATATGTTAATTATGCTGATCTAATCACTATGAATTGTAGGTATTGAAACATCACTTTATACCCTATAAATATGTATAATTATTATGTGTCAATTTTTTTAAAAAAAATTAAGACCTTTGAGATAGGATGAATATACTGGGTTACCCAGGTGGGTGCAATCCAAAAACATGAATCCTTAAAAGAATGAAACCTTTCCCAGTTATGTTCAGAAAGATGTGAAGCTGAAAGAAGGTCAGAGAGAGATACAAAAACCATTGCTGACTTTGAAGTCAGAGGAAAGGGGCCATGAGCCAAGCAGTGTGGGAGCTGGAAAGTAAAGTAAAGGGTTTCTCCCCCAGAGCTTCCAGAAAGGAAGGCAGTCCTGCCAATACCTTAATTTTCATCCAGTGAGCCTCATGTCAGATTCCTAACTTACACAACTGTGTGATAATAATAAATTCATGCTGTTGTTCAGTCACTACATTTGTGGTAAATTTGTTATGGCAGAAACAGAAAACTAACTTGCATGATTAACCTGCAAGAGTTCTAAGTATTCCTACTGATGTAATTCCTACTCATTCCTACTAATTACTTCTAAGTATTCCTACTGAGTAATCTGCAAGAATTCTAAGTATTCTTATTGATAGCATGGTACCAATTACAGGGCTTGTGGTTACCCCCTCTCAAAGTTGGGAAGCACCCTTCTCAAATGAAAAGAATCTGGATGACATTGTGTTAACTGAAATAAGACAGGCACAGGAAAATAAATACCACATGATTTCACTTTAAAGCAGAATCTTAATAAGTCATACTCATAGAAGCAGAGAGTAGAATGGTGATTCCCAGGGGCTGGTGGGGAATTGAGATGTTTTTCAAATGACACAAAATTTTAGTTAGACAAGAAGAATAAATTCGGAAGATCTATTGCAGAACATGCTGAATATAGTTAATAACAATGTATTATCTACTTGAAATTACTGGGAGATTTTAAACGTTTTCACTACAAAAAATAAGTATGTGGGATAATGGACACGTTAATTATTGTGACTTAGTTACTTCACAATGTACAGATATATCAAAACATCATGTTCTGTATCAAATATATACAATTTTGACTACAAAATATTTGAAAAAATCTTGCATTCAGTATAACTTTTTTTTTTCCTTTTTCTTTTCTTTTTTTTTTTTTGACATGGAGTCTCACTCTATTACCAGGCTGGAGTGCAGTGACATCATCTTGGCTGACTGCAACCTCTGCCTCCTGGGTTCAAGTGATTCTCCTGCCTCAGCCTCCCAAGTAGCTGGGACTACAGGTGTACACCACCACACTGTGTTAATTTTTGTATTTTTAGTAGAGACAGGGTTTCACCATGTTGGCTAGGATGGTCTTGATCTCTTGACTTCGTGATTCGCCCACCTCGGCCTCCCACAGTGCTGTGATTACAGGCGTGAGCCACCGCACCTGGCCTAACTTCTTTTAAAATAGTTTGCTAAACATACAAAGACGTACTATTTTCTCTGGAATTTAATACTATTACCTTATATGTATACCTTATTTTATTGCACTTTGCTTTGTAGATACTGCATTTTTTACAATTGAAGGTTTATGGCAACCTTGCATGGAGCAAGTCTACTGGTGCCATTTTTCCAACAGCATGTGCTCATGTCATGTCTCAGTCACATTTTGGTAATTCTCACAATATTTCAAACACTTTCATTATTATTACATTTGTTATGGTGATTTGTGATCAGGGATCTTTGAGGTTAGTATTGTAATTGTTTGGGGGTACCACAAGTCATGCCTATATAAGACAGCAAACTTAATTGATAAATGTTGTGGGTGTTTTGGCCCACTGACCAGCTATTCCCCCTTTTCTCTCCCTCTTCTTAGGTCTCCCTTTTCCTTGAGACACAGTAATATTGAAATTTGGCCAATGAATGGCCCTACAATGGCCTCTAAGTATTCAAGTGGAAGGATGAGTCACACACCTCTCACTTTAAGTCAAAGCTTAAAATGATTTAGCTTAGTGGGGAAGGCAAGTCAAATGCTGATACAGGCCAAAAGCTAGGCCTCTTGTGCGAAACAGATAGCCAATGTGTAAATGCAAAGGAAAAGTTTATGAAGGAAATTAAAATTGCTACTCCAGTGAACAAATGAGTGATAAGAAAGCTAAACAGCTTTATTGCTGATATTTGAGAAAGATTTGAGAAATCTGGATAGAAGATCTAACCAGCTACAACATTCCCTTAAGCCAAACCCTATTCCAGAGCAAGGCCCTAACTCTCTTCAATTCTCTGAAGGCTGAGTGAGGTGAAGAAGGTGCAGAAGAAAAGTTTGAAGCCAGCAGAGGCTGTTTCATAAGGTTTAAGGAAATAAGTCATCTTCACAACATAAAAGTGTAAGGTGAAGCATCAAGTTCTCATGGAGAAGCTGTAGCAAGTTATACAGAAGATATACCTAAGGTAATTGTTAAAGGGAGATTCATCAAACAATAGATTTTCAGTCTTCTATTTTCCAATTTTCTGTTGGAAGAAGATGTCATCTAAGACTTCCATAGCTAAAGAGGAGAAATCAATGCTTGGCTTCAAAGCTTCAAAGCAAAGGCTGACACTTGTTAGGACTTAATGAGCTGGTGACTTTAAGTTGAAGCTAATGCTCATTTCCCATTTCAAAAATCCTAGGGCCCTTAAGAATTTTGCTAAATCTACTCTAAATCTACTCTAAGCTAAATCTGCTATGTAAATGGAACAACAAAGCCTGGATGATAGCACATCTGTTACAGCATGACTAACTATTTCAAGCTCACTGTTGAGACCAACTTCTCAGAAAAAAACATTTCTTTCAAAATATTACTGCTCATTGATAATGCACCTGGTCAACCAAGAACTCTGATGAAGATATACAAGAAGATTAATGTTGTTTCATGCCTGCTAACACATCTATTCTTGAGTCCATGGATCAAGGAGTCATTTCAGCTTTCAAATCTTCTTATTGAAGGGGTACATTTCATAGTTATAGCTGCTATAGATTGTGATTCCTCTGATGAATCTGAGCAAAGTAAACTGAAAGACTCCTGGACCCCCATTCTAGATGCCAGTAAGAATATTTGTGATTCATGGGAGAAGGTCAAGATGTCAACATTAACAGGAGTTTGGAATAAGTTGATTCCAGTCCTCACGGATGACATTGAGGGGTTCAAGACATCACTGGCAGAAATAACCGCAGATATGGTGCTAACAACAAGAACTAGAATTAGAGGTGGAGCCTGAAGGTGTGACTAAATTGTTGCAATCCCATGATCAAACGTGAATGGATGAGATGTTGCTTCTTATGGATGAGCAAAGAAAGTAGTTTGTTGAGATGTAATCTACTCTTGGTGAAGATGCTGGAAACATTGTTGGCATGACAAGAAAGGATTTAGAATATTACATAAACCTAGTTGATAAAGCAATAGCAGGATTTGAGAGGGTTGACTACTCCAATTTTGAAAGAAGTTCTAGTGTGGGTAAAATGTTATCAAACAGTATCACAGGTTACAGAGAAATATTTTGTGAAAGGAAGAATAAATTAATATGGAAAACTTCATTGTCGTCTTATTTAAGAAACTGCCACAGCCACCCCAATCTTCAGCAACCACCACCCTGATCAGTCAGCAGCCATCAACACTGAAGCAAGACCAGCAAAAAGATTACAACCCGATGAAGTTTCAGATGATAGCAATTTTTATCAATAAAATATTTTTAATTAATAACTTACACTTTTGGCATAATACTATTGCACACTTCATAACCTATAGTATAAGTGTAAACATAACTTTTGTATGCTCTGGAAAACAAAAATTCATGTGGCTCTCTTTATTATGATATTTGCTTTATTGCAGTGGTTTGGAACTTAACCCATGATATCTCCAAGGCCTACCTATATGTCGTGAACTGTTTCTTAGTATATGCCCAGTGTCCCTAACTGCTGTACTTTTTTGAAGTTGAAATTCAACTCCTCTTCATAATAACCCACTATTCTTCATCTCTGTACTAAATACTTCAAGTGAGTTGGATGTAGATTAGATTATACATGGAACTAAATCATATTCTGTAGGATCTTAATCACACTAATAGCATCGTACTACATACAAGGTCTGAAGACATTTCTCACATATTTTCAACAGTCCTTCAAGATTACTACAGGTATAAAAACTGCAGTGTGGGAAAGGAGAGGCTGCAGAAAGACCAAGATGAAAAGGGTATGTTGGGCTGGATGCAGTGGCTCATGCCTGTAATCCTAGTAGTTAGGGAGGCTGAGTTGGTGGGTGAATCTCTTGAGCCTAGGAGTTCTAGATCAGCCTGGGCAGTACAGTAAAACCCCATCTCTACAAAATAATAATAATAATAATAATAATAATAATAATGATAATAATAATAATGATACAGAAGCTAGCCAGGTATGGTGGTGTGTGGGCCTGTGTGCCTGTGGTCCCAGCTACTTGGGAGGCTGAGGTGGAAGGATTATTTGAGCCCAGGAGATCGAAGCTGCAGTGAGCTATGATTATGCCTCTGCACTCCAAGCCTGTGTGACAGAGTGAAACCCTGCCTCAAACATAGAAAAAAAAAGATACGTTCTGTGCTAAAATCCATAAAACATGCAGCACTGAAGCAAAAGTTGCAACCTCTGATCAAACACTTGTCTTTCAGTAGATCCACTCTTACCTTGCAGTGGAGGAGATCAAGTACTGTGTGTGGCTAGAGATGATATGCCTCCAGCAGCTGTGCTGCTAGGAAAGCATGAGCTGTGGCCATGTGCCTCATATTCAAACAAGAGTGGCAGAATTCCAAAAGCTTCTCATCCACGTATCTCCTTTGTACCTAGATCCAAAGATTCTCAATGTTAAATCATATCTCTCAAAACATATCCAGTGCATATCACAAAAGTGTGACCTAAACAAGTCTACTCAAAGACATCTCTTCATACACCACTTTTAATGTGTTCTGTTTGTAGGGATTCACACTGGAAGCTGCCCTCCCCTTATTTTTCTATTTCTTGGCTTTTTCCCTTGGAATCATGAATTTCAGCTTTAGTGACTTTTTAAACTGCATTGTTTTCAACATAGTAGCAAGGATTAGAGTCTAATAGACAAGATAATCTAATTCTAGTACTGGTTTTGCTGCTTTGAAATGTTTGCCTCTCTTTTAGATATGTATCAGTAATATTGAGACATTAATATCATTTTAAGCTGAATTTATGAAACATTCTGAAGACATATAGGATCATAAATGCCAAAGGGCTGGTCTCCTTGGGAACAGGAGAAGGGAGAATTTTGTCCATTTCAAGCATTACTGTTTCTACCATAAACTTTTCCCCCAACCTGTTATAATTTAGAAGAGAACATGTTTCTAAAGGGCTGTAGGGCCTCTTGACATTTGACCTCCAAATCTACATATTTGAGAATAACTCTAATGAAACTCTTCATGATTTTTTGATATGTCAAGAACACTTGAATCACCTTACCTTAGTTATCAGTTGTGGCTTAAATTTAACTACATTCTTAGCTCAGTTAATGTTAAAGCCATTTGTAGTACATATAAAACCATGACACAGGAATCCAGACTATGTGTAATAATTTTCTTATCCCCTGCAGATGTAGGCAGCTACCTCATCATATTCTTTCACTTCTGAGAAAACATTTTAAACATCAACTATATCATAATAGAGCCAGCCTGATCAGCCAGGAAGAAAAAATTTATAAATGTAGATAATTACCCACTGAAATACCGTGGATAATTATAGAACTCCTGTACTTTAACCAGAATATAACTCCTAATTATCTCTAATGCCTAACTTTATACAATCAGAAACAGTTACCAATCAAAGAGATTATACAAAACAGTAAAAACCTTAGATTGCTGAATTATAAAAGAGATAAAAAAATTTAATATTGTTTAAAAATAGCACAGAGAATAGGAATATGCATGGGAGGTGGCATCAGATCTTTATAGTCTTTAGGTTCAGTGTCTTGGTGACACTCACCCTGACTGCAAACAGATTTCTTCAGAACTTTTTACAATAATCTGTTTTAGAAACAATGCGTATGGGAGCTTAACTGGCCTTGTTTTGTGGCATTAACATTCTCTTTCTTCTTTGATTCATCCTCTTTCCTTTTATTTTTTTTAAGCTTCACATAGTGACAGATTTGTTCCTTAAAAGAATACAAACCAGAAACAAGGTGGCTAAGTACTGGACCATCACTTGTGAAAGAATTATTCCAATCAGGGCAAAAATAAGGACGCGCTTTGATAGACAATTCTGTCTTCATACTCTGGAGACTGAAGATGGTGGACAATTGTTACAATAATAATTGGCTATATTAGTTGCTTTTTTCAGTGTTTTTCCAACTATTTGGAGTTACATGTGAGTCCTCCCAAATTGTTTGTAATAGCTTTTATTTAAATTGTTAGTAGTAGCTATCTTATGTACATGCACTGTATGTCAGTTGCTCTGATACATATTTTTAATCCTTAACTTGTAAATAGTATTCATATTCCCTATTCTACAGTCAAAAGAAGTGAAAGAACTTTTCTTAATTCATAAGACAAGAAAGTGCTTGAGCCAGGACTGGGAGCCATTGTGACACTAATGCCCACACTTGTTCTCTGTATCATGTTGTCTTCTTCCTGTGTAATGCGAGCTGACGTTCTAGGCAAATGTTTCTATACTATTGTGTACTATAGAACACAGGTGTCTTATTGCTGAAGTTATTGTGTGTGACTTCATGGACTCCCTGACATTTTGATCAAATGCATTTCAGAGAGCAACATTGACATTTTCATATCCAAAAAACCCAAATTTCCTTCTCTCTATTCTTCTTCATCCTTTGCTTCAAGAATGCAAACCTCAAATGAATTCTCAGTACCACCTGAGAATCCCACTATGCTTCTTTCAAAAATTCACTTTGACACTCCTGGATATGACTGTGGCATATCCCCTTCATATTTTCCCCTCTCTTCAAACTTCTTACTCCCCAAATTCAATCACATTCCCCATATCACTCCCTCAATGAAAAATTTTAAAAACTGAATCCTTCCATCTATATGCATCTCTACACATTTTCTTCTTCTTCCAGCAACAATAAGAACCTCTGTCTCTACTTTCTCACCTTCCTTTCACTTTTGAATTGACTTCAGTTTGGTATCCATTCCCACTACTCAATTGAAACTAATATTGTCAATCTTTATATTGCTGAACTCTACACACAGTCTCCACTCATTGTATTTGGCTCTTTGGCAGCATCTGATAGAAATGACTATGTAGTCTTCTCAGCTGAGTTATGTATTCCTGCCATTCTTCCTCCCTATCCAATTGCATCAGTTTGGTTTTCCAGGCTGTATTTTATTTTATACAAAGTTTTAATGTTGGGGCGCAGGTTCACTTAGAACTCAGAGTTGGGAGGCCCGCTTGTCGATTTTACTTTTTATACTCTGCCAGTCTTAGTACATTGAATCACCCATCCCTTTGGGTTTAAAATACCATTTTTTATGCACCTAATTCCCAGTGGGTTTTTTTTTTCATCTCAAGCCCATATGACTTCTCTCCAGACCTACGTATTTTGCTGCCTACTTGATATTTTCATTTAGATATTTCAGACAATGATAAAAGAGGAAATAATTATTGCACACCATTTCTTTTGCCTAACAAGTGAAACATGGAGGAGGGGTCCATGTCTCCAGGATTCAAGCAAGGTCAGCAGGACTTTATGGAACACCAGTTCTCTGAACCTAATTTTATCCTATTTTGCTTTTCTCTCTCTCTCTTTCTCTTTTTTTTAGGTTTCACTAGGAACTGAATCACTGCAGATGAAAATGGCTATAATTGTAAAGGAAATGTAAATGAAGGACTATAATCACTCAAAGTTGAAATCCTCAGCCAAGGGTAAGCCCCTTTTACTCTGACTGCAAAACTGTACTTCTCAATTAAATTTTCACAACTTTTCCACCTTGTAGCATTTTTGAATGTAGATTAGTTACAGAAATAGCAAAAATTATGGAAACTGTAAAGTGAACACACCTTGTAGCCAAAGGGAAGAATTCAGTCATCTAAGAGTCAACTGCAACACCATAATCTGCCTCCTTGGAATGACAGCCTATGAAGAGAATCTCTGGTTCCTCCCTAGACAAGTAAGGACACAATTCTCAGACATTCCAAGCCCTTCCCACTGAAGGAGTACGGTAGGTACACATACGTATTCTGAGTTTTCTGGATTGGTTTTAGATTGGTGAGCTATGAACTACTTATTTCTACATTGATGAGTTTATATTTTCCTAAGACAAACGAACAACAGTAAGGAGACTTTTCCTTACAGGATGTGAAAATGCCTAAAAACCATTTGGAATTTTCAGTCTATTTACCAGGGACATAGGATGAGCAGTTTAGAGTATTCTCTTCACATCTTGGGTGCTGGAATGTCCCAAAATTGGCTGGTTCATTCATATCCTTACATAAAAATAGAAACTCAATGAGTAATAATGGGTATAGTTTTCTTACTTCCCATTGAGGTAACAGAACACATAAAGATCACTCATTCAACAGATATATTTTGGGCATCTAAATGTGTGAGATGGTAAGTTAGAAGCTCTATGAGGCATGGCAATAAACAACATTGTGTCCCTGGTCTCAGTAGCATACACTGGCAAATTAGCAATGGTTTCACAAACCTATAAATGTCATTGCACAAGAATAGATACCACCCATTTCTGTTCTGTGAATGGCAATTCAAATTTTCCAGTGGCTATGGACATAAATCATTTTTAATTTCTTTTTCTTGAAACTCACCATCTAATCTGTCAACCAATGCTGTTAATTATATTTTCAAAATACATGCAGAATCTGACCACATGTCATTCACTCTATTGCCACTATCTCGGGCCACCACCATTTTCTTTTGCCTGGACTGTTGTAATAGTGTCTTCTTAATTTGCCTCTCTTTTCAGTAGCGACCTGAAGTGGATTTATCTGGAAGCTAACAAAATTGAAGTTTCATGGCTGTTTCTTGCATGACCTCCTCCATAATTGTATGCCTAATTTTCTGTTTGTAATTTTTAAATATTTTTTCCTAAAGACAGTTGTTCAATTTGTAGAAAGCTTTACAAAATCTGGATTCACCTCTGTCTTCACACTGTTTTTGCTTCCTATAGTCTATTCTCAATATAGCAACCAGAACGATCCTTTTAAAACTTCTGCTTAAAACCCACCAGTGGTTTTCCATTTCACTCAGAGCAAAAGTCAAAGATCTTGCAATGGTCTACAATGCTGCCTCTATATCTCTGCGATCTTTTCCTCTATGGTTGTCCCCCCTGAGTACTCTGCTGTAGCTACACTGGCTTTCTTGCCATTCCTAGAAAATGCCAGGCATGTTCTGCTTTGGATTTTTGTATTTGCTCTTTCCTTTTGTGAATACTCTTCCCTCAAATATCTCCATGGCCCAGTCTCTGGCCTTTGTCAGCAACTATCACCTTCTCTGACCACCCTATTTAAATTTCAATCTCGTTTAAGTTCTCAAACTTCCTACTCCACCTCCTAGATAATTTTTCTTTTGGGCAGTTACTATCATCCAACATATTCTATGTTTTACTTACTTATTTTGTCTATTTTCTATATCTCCCACTAAAATGTCAGCTCCGTGAAGGCAGGAGTTTTTCTAAGTGTATCCCCAATGCCTCCTGGCACAGAATAGGTGCTCAATAAATACTTATTTGTTGTACTAAAAGAAGACAGGAGTTACTTTTAGTAAGAGTGCCAGTGAAGGCTCCATGAAGAAGTTGGTATACAGGCTGCATGTTGATGGGCTCATAGAAGTGGAAGGGTTAGGGGGAAAAAAGCTGAGAAAAGACAAGTGGATGAACACTCCACTTTTTCACCAAGGACAAATATTTTTAAATAATAAGGTTAGACTTACAGTCCAAATCCTATCATAATCAAGGATGTTCTTAAATTCCTTGCACATCTGGATCCACCAATCTACCTTTTGGGGTTTGGAGTAGTCTGCAAACACTGACCCTCCTGGTGGCCAGTAATACAATAGACATGTAAGTCAAACTAAAAAATGCAACTTAGCTAATATGGTATAGAAATCTCTGTAGCTGGGTCTCATTTTGCATTTTGAGACACACAAACAAAAATTGAGAGCCAGTAAAATTAAATAACTTTACCAAGAACATAGTATAAGCATATAGTAAGTTCACTGTTGAATAGTAATAGAATCCCACATCTCAGTCCAGTGCTCTCTCAGCCATGAAATTGTCCAGGAAATAGTATTTTTATTATTCTGTTACAATTTTAGCAATTTTTCTCCACATATAAATCTATATTAATACAAATAGGAGGATTGGAACATGTAAGAATTACATTTACAGTAACAACAGTAACAACAAAACTATAATATAGCCATGATGCCAACAAGAGCCTAAAGAATAATGTAACAGGGTCAGGGGGCACCCAAGATGGCCAAATAGGAACAGCTCCTGCCTCCAGCTCCCAGCATGAGCGACACAGAAGACAGGTGACTTCTGCATTTTCAACTGAGGTACCAGGTTCATCTCACTGGGACATGTTAGACAGTTGGGCCTGGTCCGTGAGTGCAGCCCGACCAGTGAGAATTGAAGCAGGATGAGGCATTGCCTCACCCGGGAAGTGCAAGGGGGAAGAGAATTCTTTTTCCTAGCCAAAGGAAAGTGAGACACACAACACCTGGAAAATGGGGTAACTCCCACCCTAATACTGTGCTTTACCAAGGGTCTTAGCAAATGGCACACCAGGAGATTATATCCCACACCCGGCCCAGAGGGTCCTGCGCCCATGGAGCCTCCATCATTGGTAGCACAGCAGTCTGAGATCTAACTGCAAGGCAGCAGTGAGGCTGGGGGAGGGGACCCCACCATTGCTGAGGCTTAAGTAGGTAAACAAAGCCACCAGGAAGCTCGAACTGGGTGGAGCCCACCGCAGCTCAAGGAGACCAGCCTGCCTCTGCAGACTCCTCCTCTGGGGACAGAGCATAGATAAACAAAAAGCAGCAGAAACCTTGGCAGAGGTAAATGCCCCCTCTGACAGCTTTTAAGAGAAGAGTGGATCTCCCAGCATGGAGGTTGAGATCTGAGAACGGACAGACTGCCTGCTCAAGTGGGTCCCTGACCCCTGAGTAGCCTAACTGGGAGACATCACCCACTAGGTGCAGACCGACACCTCACACCTCCCATGGCGGGGTACACCCCTGAGACGAAGCTTCCAGAGCAAGAATCAGACAGCAACACTCGCTGTTCAGCAATATTCTATCTTCCGCAGCCTCCGCTGCTGATACCCAGGCAAACAGCATCTGGAGTGGACCTCAAGCAAACTCCAACAGACCTACAGCTGAGGGTCCTGACTGTTAGAAGGAAAATTAACAAACAGAAAGGACACCCATTCCAAAACCCCATCAGTACATCACCATCATCAAAGACTAAAGGCAGATAAAACAACAAAGATGGGGGGAAAAGAAAAAAAAAACAAAGATAGGGGAAAAAAAAAATTTCCAGTGCAGAAAAGCTGGAAATTCAAAAACTCACAGTGCATCTCCCCCTCCAAGGAAACACAGCTCATTGCCAGCAATGGGACAAAGCTGGATGGAGAATGACTTTGACGAGTTGAGAGAAGAAGGCTTCAGTCAATCAAACTTCTCAGAGCTAACGGAGGAACTCTGTAACCAGTGCAAAGAAATTAAAAACCTTGAAAAAAGAATGGATGAATGGATAACTAGAATAATCAATGCAGAGAAGACCTTAAAAGAACTGATAGAGATGAAAACCACAACACGAGAACTACGTGACAAATGCACAAGCTTCAGTAACCGACTCGATCAACTGGAAGAAAGAGTATCAGCGACTGAAGATCAAATTAATCAAATGAAGCGAGAAGAGAAGTGTAGAGAAAAAAGAGTAAAAAGAAATGAACAAAGCCTCCAAGAAATATGGGATTATGTGAAAGGACCAAATCTACATCTGATTGGTGTGCCTGAAAGTGACGGGGAAAATGGAACCAAGTTGGAAAACACTCTGCAGGATATCATCCAGGAGAATTTCCCCAACCTAGTAAGGCAGGCCAACATTCAAATTCAAGAAATACAGAGAATGCCACAAAGATACTCCTTGAGAAGAGCAACTACAAGACACAGAATTGTCAGATTCACCAAAGTTGAAATGAAGGAAAAAAAATTAAGGGCAGCCAGAGAGAAAGATCAGGTTACACACAAAGGGAAGCCCATCAGACTAACAGCAGATGTCTCAGCAGAAAGTCTCCAAGCCAGAAGAGAGTGGGGGCCAATATTCAACATTCTTAAAGAAAAGAATTTTCAATCCACAATTTCATATCCAGCCAAACTAAGTTTCATAAGTGAAGGAGAAATAAAATCCTTTACAGACAAGCAAATGCGTAGAGATTTTGTCACCACCAGGCTGGCCTTACAAGAGATCCCGAAGGAAGCACTAAACATGGAAAGGAACAACAGGTACCAGCCATTGCAAAAACATGCCAACATGTAAAGTCCATTGAGGCTAGGAAGAAACTGCATCAACTAGTGAGCAAAATAACCAGCTAATATCATAATGACAGGATCAAGTTCACACATAACAATATTAACCTTAAATGTAAATGTACTAAATGGTCCAATTAAAAGACACAGACTGGCAAATTGGATAAAGAGTCAAGATACACCAGTTTGCTGTATTCAGGAGACCAATCTCACATGCAGAGACACACATAAGCTCAAAATAAAGGGATGGAGGAAGATCTACCAAGCAAATGCAAAACAAAAAAAGTAGGGTTTGCAATCCTAGTCTCTGATAAAACAGACTTTAAACCATCAAAGATCAAAAGAGACAAAGAAGGCCAGTACATAATGATAAAGGGATCAATTCAACAGGAAGAGCTAACTATCCCAAATATATATGCACCCAATACAGGAGCACCCAGATTCATAAAGCAAGTCCTTGGAGACTTACAAAGAGACTTAGAC
>NW_012118443.1:845688-845995 GCF_000951035.1 Colobus angolensis palliatus
CCAAATCAACAGAATATACATTCTTCTCAGCACCACATCGCATTTATTCCAAAATTGACCACATAGTTGGAAGTAAAGCACTCCTCAGCAAATGTGAAAGAACAGAAATGATAACAAACTCTCTCTCAGACCACGGTGCAATCAAACTAGAACTCAGGACTAAGGAACTCAATCAAAACCGCTCAACTACATGGAAACTGAACAATCTGCTTCTGAATGACTACTGGGTACATAATGAAATGAAGGCAGAAATAAGGATGTTCTTTGAAACCAATGAGAACAAAGATACAACATACCAGAATCTCTG
>NW_012118443.1:846442-847036 GCF_000951035.1 Colobus angolensis palliatus
TATAAACACCTCTATGCAAATAAACTAGAAAATCTAGAAGAAATTGATTATTTCCTGGACACTTACACTCTCCAAAGACTAAACCAGGAAGAAGTTGAATCCTTGAATAGACCAATAGCAGGTTCTGAAATTGAGGCAATAATTAATAGCCTACCAACCAAAAAAAGTTCAGGACCAGATGGATTCACAGCTGAATTCTACCAGCGGTAGAAGGAGGAGTTGGTACCAATCCTTCTGAAACTATTGAAATCAATAGAAAAAGAGGGAATCCCCCCTAACTCATTTTATGAGGCCAACATCATCCTGATATCAAAGCCTGACAGAGATACAACAAAAAGATAATTTTAGACCAATATCCCTGATGAACATCAATGCAAATTTCCTCAATAAAATACTGCAAATCGAATCCAGCAGCACATCAAAAAGCTTATCCACCATGATCAAGTGGGCTTCATCCCTGGGATGGAAGGCTGGTTCAACATTCGCAAATCAATAAACGTAATCCAGCATATAAACAGAACCAAAGACAAAAACCACATGATTATCTCAACAGATGCAGAAAAGACCTTTGACAAAATTCAACAGCCCTTCATG
>NW_012118443.1:849036-858428 GCF_000951035.1 Colobus angolensis palliatus
CACACCAACATGGCACATGTATACATATGTAACAAACCTGCACGTTGTGCACATGTACTGTAGAACTTAAAGTATAATAAAAAAAGAATAATGTAATGAAAGCTATACAATGTTCATGAAGTATACAAAAGATGACATACAAGTTAAGAGATATGGAATGAATAGAAAGACTGTGAATGGAAAGACTCAATGTTGCATAAATGTCAAGTTGCTCCAAATTGATTTATAAATTCAAAGTATCTCCAACCCGAATTCCAACGGTATGTTTTGTAACTTGATTCTGTAATCATCTGGAAGTATAAGTGAATGGTACTGGCTAAAAATTATAGAAAAATAAGAAGCCTACTTAAACATACCCTAAGCTCGTATTAAGTAAAACAAAACTGAATATAGGAATGGATAAATGGAACAATGCAAGGAAACTGAGATAAGATACAGATATACATCTATATGGAAATTTGCTCTGTGATAAAGATGATATCTCAAAGGTATGAAGAAATGTGGAATTATTTAATAGGTGATGTTAGGTCTATTATCTACCCACTTGGAAAAAAAATTAAGTCATATTCCAGCTATGGATTGAGTTGTGTTTATCCAAAATTCCTATGTCAAAGCCCTAAGCCTCAGTATGATGGTATTTAGAGACTGGGCTTTTGGGAGATGGTTAGGTTTAGATGAGATCATAAGGGTAAGGCTCTCATGATAAGATTAGTACCCCTATTGAAGACCTTTCTTGCCTGTCTATTTCTCTCTCTCTCTCTCTCTTTCTCTCTCTCTCTGCCTTGTGAGGACACCATGAGAAGGTGGCTATCTGCAAGCCAGGAAGAGGGCTCACACCTGAAACCAGACCCTGCCAGAACCTTGGTCTTGGACTTTCTAGCCACCGGAACTGTAAGACGTAAAATTTTGCTGTTTATGTCACTCAGTTTTTGTTATGGTGGCTCAAGCACATAAAGACAACATTGTACACAAAATTAAAGCAGATTCATAATTTATGTGTTTAGAAAACTTAAAAATTCTCTAAGAATATATAGATTCTACTTTTACAAATTTTGGTTAAGGAAAGCCCTTTGAAACATGATACCAAAGGCAGAAACCACAAAGAAAAAAGTAGATTTGGCTATGAAAAACTTTAAAACTGTTTAGCAAAAGACAGAATAAACTGTTTAAAAAACCATAATTAATATTTTACAAATCAATAAGAGAAAGAATTCCCCAATAGGAAAATGACAAAAAGAGTAGTGATTTTTTCAATGAAATAGAAACAGCAAGAAATATTATGAAAAAGATGCTTAACTTCACTCATAATAGAAAAACTGCAGTTAATACAAGAAAATACCTTTCACCTTTTTGGTTTCCCTGTGTTGGTGAATGAGTAAAGAGACCTGTTTGGTAAGAGTTCAAGTTGGTACATTTTGAGGACATTGAGAAAATATCTTTATAGATTTGAAATGTATATTTTTAAATATAATCATTCCATTTTAAAAATATATGGTAATAGTGAGATGAGAATATATACAATAATCTGTAATAAAATGTTTACTGCAACATTCATATTAATATAATATTAAGATACTAGAAACAAGAAAATGTTCATCACTAGGGATTGGTTACGCTAGTTTTCTTACCTGGGAACAATGGAATGTCATGTAACTATTTAAAAAGATGAGATAGCTTCATACATATTAACATGAAAATATATATACATAATATTGTTATTGTTTTTAAAGGTTTTAAATGACATATAGTTTATTTCCCATTTAAAAATATAATCACATATATTTAAAAATCAGGAGGAATATTCACTAAAATCATAAAAGTGATATTTTAGGGAGTTGAAGAAGGACTGTCACTTTCTACTTCGTAAAAATCAGTATTACATAATTTTTTTATGATGCACTACTTTGATAAACAGGCAAAAGCATTTTAAGGATATTTCTATTGTGCAAAAGAAAAAATTAAAAACTTCTTTTTACTTTATAAATATTTTATATGTCTCATTACTCAATCTACAAAAACCAAAATTTCCAATATAATATCAATCAACATTATCTACAATTTTATCATAATTATAAAAGAGTGCCTTTTCAAAAGATGTTACACAGTATACTAATATTTCTTTTGAATTTCTTGACAATTCTCTGGGATTTAAATGATTTCTTAAAAAGTCTTATTATGTAGGCCAATGATCCAAAAACTCAGGAGTTAACACAGCTGGAGAAGCTGCATACAACTTTCTTGAACTGAACTCAGGTAATATCAATTCACTGAGCCCCGTGAACTGTACTTGCTTATCACATATTCAACACAGAAAGGAGGTTGTCATTTATTCTTTAACATGCTTACCTTGCCAATAGCTGGTGTGACTCCAGCAGAGTTATTGATTCAAATTCCCATTTCCTGTCCAAGCTCACAGGGTTTATAAGTGCCTTGTGGTTCATTTTTGGTCAAAAAGGGATCCTGCAAATTCCCAAGAACATTATCACTGATAAGAGTCTGCCTGCCTGGTAATTGATATTTAAGTATAAACATTACAAAAATGTTTGAAGTAAGAATCTTCAATATTCATATAAACAATGTTTAATATTGTACACTTTAAAATCTTCCTACCTATTAAGTACAGTTACAAATATAAGAACTCTTTCTATGAATGTTTTAGTGTGCAAAATGTGGACCCAAGCAATGTTAATTTAGCAGTAGAATCAGTTGCTTCTAATTAAAATATCCATTTTATTTACTAAAAATGTTATAGGAGCAAGAGGCAGAGCAAGATGATAAATAGAAACCTTCAAGGATTATCTTCCTTGCAGGAACACCAAATTGAACAACCATCCACACAAAAAAGCACCTTCATAAGAACCAAAAATCAGTTAAGTAATGACAGTACTTGGTTCTAACTTCATATTACAGAAAAAGGCACTGAAAAGGGTACGAAAGACAGTCCTGAACTGCCGACACCATCCCCCAGCAGCAACCTCTTCGCACAGAGACAGAATATGTGGGACTTTGCATTGGAACTCAGTGCTGCTGTCACAGTGGAAAGCAACACTGGATAGAACTCAGCTGGAACCCACCGAGGGAGCATTTATACCACCCTAGCCAGAATCATCCATTCTAGCCATTGGTACCTGAGTTCCAGCAAACCTCAGCCCTGCAGACTAAAGTGCTTTGGGGTCCTAAACAAATCTAAAAGGCTGTCTAGGTCACAAGGATTGCAATTCCTAGGCAATTCTTGCGATTCCTAGGCAATTTCTAGGCAATTCCTAGGCTCAGAGCCAGCAGATTTTGGGAGCATGCAGACAAGAAAGTGCTAGCATTACACATCCCTCAACCCCAGGCAGTGCAGCTCACAGTTCCAAGACAGACTCATTCTCCCTGCTTGAGGAGAAGAGAGGAAAGAGTAAAGAGAACATTGTATTTGCAACTTGGATATCAGCTCAACCACAGTAGAATAGGGCAATGGACAGAGTCCTGCGGCACCCATTCCAGGCCCTAGCTCCCAGACATTTCTAGACACACCCAGGGCCTGAAGGGAATCCATTGCCTTGAAGGGGAGGACCCATTCCTGGAAAGACTCATCACCTACTGACTAAAGAGTGCTTGACCCTGAATTACCAGCAGTGGTGCCAAGGCAGTACTTGCCATGGGACTTGGGTGAGACACAGAGATGTGCTGGCTTCTGGTGTGACCCTGGACATTCCCAGCTGTGGTGGCTATGGTGAGAGACTGCTTTTGAGAAAAAGAGAGGGAAGTGTAAAAGAGACTTTGTCTTGCAGCTTAGGTACTAGCTCTGCTACAGTGGGGTAGAGCACTCAGTGGGTTCTTAGGGTTCCCGATTCTAGACTTTGGCTTTTGAGCAGCACTTCTGGACCTGCCCTGGGCAAAAGAAGAGCAACTTCACTTGAAGAAAGGTCCAAGGCCTGGCAGCACTTACCACAAGTTGATTGAAGAGCCCTTAGGCCTTGATTGAACATCGGTAGTACCCAGGCCATACTCGCTTTGGGCCTGGTGGTGGTGATGGTCACCAGCAGAGAGACTCCTCTGTTTGAGGAAAGGAAAGAGTAGCAAGGACTTTGTCTTGTGGCTGGAGTGCCTGTTCAGCCACAGTAGAATGGAGCACCAGGATATTCTTAAGATTGCTGATTCCAGGCCCTGGCTCCCAGAGGGCATCTCTGTACACATCCAGAGCTGGGAGAAGCTCATCACTCTGAAGAGAAGCACATAAGCCTATCTGGCTTTGACACCTGCTAACTGTAGAACCCTAGGGTGTTGAGTGAACATCGGTGGTAGCTAGGTGGTGATTACAGTGGGCATTGGGCAAGACCCAGTACCATGCTGGCTTTAGGTCTGAGCCAGCACAGTTCCAGGGATGGTGGCCACAGGGGGCTTGCATCACCCCTCCAGCTCCAGGCAGCTCAGCAGAGAGAGGGAGGGTGGGAAACGAAGGAGGGAGTAGTGGGTGGAGACTGGGAAAAAGTAAGGAAAAAGAACAAGAGTCTTTGCCTGGTAATCCAGAGAATTCTTCTGGATCTTATCCTGGACAAGCAAGGTGGTACTTTTATGAGTCAGCAAAAGCCACAGTGTTACTGGGTTTGGGGTGCCCCCTAATGTAGATTCGGCTGCAGAGATCAAGCCTGTAGATTACAATATCCAAGTCCCTTAAAATATCTGGAAATCCTTCTCAGGAAGAATGGGTACAAAATAGCTCAAACTGTGAAGACTATAATAAACCTAACTCTTCAATGCCCTTACACTGGCAAACATCCACAAACATCAAGATCATCCATAATCTCACAAAATGAACAAAATAAGCTACCAAGGACAAATCCTGGAAAGACAGAGACACATGAGTTTTCAGACAGAAACTTCAACATAACTGTTTTGAGGAAACTTGGGGAAACTCAAGGTAGCACAGAGAAGGAATTAAGAGTCCTACCAGACAAATTTTAAAAAGAGATAGAAATCATTAAAAAGAAAAAATTCTGGAGTTGAACAATGCAATTGACATATTGAAGAATGCATCAGAGTCTCCTAACAGCCAAACTGACTAAGTAGAATTAAGAATTAGTGATCTTGAAGACAGGGTGTTTGAAAATAGACAGTCAGAGGAGACAAAAGGAGAAAGAATGAAGCATGCATACAGGATCTAGAAAACAGGCTTTAAAGGTCAAGTCTAAGTTAATGGCCTAAAGAGAAGGTCGAGAGAGAGATGGGGTAGAAAGTTTATTCAAATGGACAATAACAGAGAACATCCCAACCTTAGAGAAAGATATCAATATTCAAGTATAAAAAGGTTATAGAATACCAAGCAGATTTAGTCCACATAAGACTACCTCAAGACATCCAATCAAACTCTCAAAGGTCAAGGATAAAGAAAAAAATCCTAAAAGTAGCAAGGGAAAAGAAAAAAATAATATACAATGCAGCTCAGTGGAAACTTTACAGGCCAGAAGAGAAAAACTTTCATTCTAGAATAGTATATTCAGTGAAAATATCCTTCAGACATAAAGGAGAAATAAAGATTTTTCCAGACAAACAAAAGATTAGGAATTTCTTAACACCAGACCTGTCTTACAAGAAATGCTAAAGGAGTTCTTCAATCTGAAAGAAAAGGATACAAATGAGCCATAAGAAATCATCTGAAGGTATAAAACTCACTGGTAGTAAGTACACAGAAAAACACAGAAAAACACAGAATACTATAACACTGTAAAGGTGGTGTATAAACTACTCTTAAGTAGAAAGATGAAAGGCAAACCAATTAAAAATAATTACTACAACAACTTTTCAAGACACAGTACAATAAGATACAAACAGAAACAAGAAAAAGTTAAAACTGAGGGAGAAAAAGTTAAAGCATAGATTTTTTACTAGTTTTCCCTTTGCCTGATTTTTTATGCAATTAATGTCAAGTGGTCATCTGCTTGAAAAAATGGGTTATAAGATATTATTTGCAAGCTTCTTGCTAAGTTCAACTGAAAAATATATACAACAGATATACTAAAAATAAAAAGCAAGACATTAAAACATACCACCAGAGAAAAATCAAATTCACTAAAAGGAAGACAGAAAGGAAAGAAGAGAAGACAACAGAACAACTGGAAAACAAATAACAAAATGACAGAAGTAAGTCATTACTTATCAATAATAACATTGAATGTAAATGGGCTAAGCTGTCCAATCGAAAGACATGGAGTGGCTGAATGGATTAAAAACAAAAAAAAAGAAAACAAACCCAACAATCTCTTGCCCACAAGAAACAGGTTTCAATTATAAAGACACTAATAGAGTGAAAAGAAAGAAATGGAAAAAGATAGTCCATGCAAATGGAAACAAGAAAAGAGCAGAAGTAGCTATAACTATATCAGACAAAGTAGATTTCGAGACAAAAACTATAAAAGAAGACAAAGAAGATGATTATATCATGATAAAGGGTTTATTCAGCAAGTGTACACAACAATTACAAATGTATAGGCACAACACTGCAGCACCCAGACATATACAGCAAATATTATTAGAGCTAAAGGGGTAGTAGACCCCAATACAGTAACAGCTGGAGACTTCAACAGCTAGTACTGGAAGTCCTAGCTAGAGCAATCAGAAAAGAGAAAGAAACATACATTGGAAAGGAAAAAGTCAAATTTCTGTTGTTTGCAGAAGATATAATCTTGTATTTGGAACAACCTAAAGACTCCAACAAAAATCTATTCGAACTGATACAAAAGTTCAGTAAATCTGCAGGATACAAAATCGACATACAAAAATCAATAGCATGTCTATATACCGACAGCTAACAATCCGAAAAAGAAATCAAAAAAGTAATCCCATTTGCAGTAGCCACAAATAAAATAAAATACCTAGGAATTAAGTTACCCAAAGAAGTGAAAGGTCTCTACAATGAAAACTATAAACATTGATGAAAGAAATTGAAGAGGATACAAAAGAATGCAAAGATATTCTATGTTCATGGAATGGAAGAATGAATATTGTTTAAATGTCCATACTACCAAAAGCATTCTACAGTTTCAATGGAATCTCTATCATAATACCAATGAGATTCTTCATAGAAATAGAAAAAGCAATCCTAAAACTTACATGGAACCAAAAAAGACACAGAATAGCCAAAGCTACTCTGAGCAAAAACAACAAAACTGGAGGAATCACATTACCTGACTTCAAAGTATGCTACTGAGCCATCATAACCAAAGCAGCATGGTACTGTCATAAACACAGAAATATTGACCGCTGGGACAGAATAGAGAACCCAGAAACAAATCTATACATTTACAGTGAACTCATTTTTGACAAAGGTGCCAAGAACATACACTGGGGAAAAGACTGTCTCTTCAATCAATAGTGCTGGAAAAGTTGGATATCTATATGTAGAAGAATGAAACTAGAGCCTTATTTCATACCATACACAAAAATCAAGCTGAACTGGATTAAATATTTTAACCTATGACCTGAATCTCTGCAACTACTAGAAGCAAACATTGGGGAAACTCTCCAGGACATTGGAGTAGGCAAAGGTTTCTTCAGTGATATCCCACAAATATAGGCAACCAAAGTAAAAATGGACAAATCTCACCTAGTTAAAAAGGTTCTGCAGAGCAAAGGAAACAATCAACAAAGTAAAGAGACAACCCACAGAATGGGAGAAAATATTTGCAAACTACCCATCTGACAACGGATTAATAACCAGAATATATACGGAGCTCAAACAACTCTACAGGAAAAATCAAATTAGAAATGGGCAAAAGGTCTGAATAAACATTTCTCAAATGAAGACATACAAATGGCAAACAAGTATATGAAAAGGTGCATACTATTGATCATCAGAGAAACACAAATCAAAACTACAATGAGATATCATCTCACCCCAGTTAAAAAGGCTTATATCCAAAAAACAAGCAATAACAAATGCTGGCGAGGATGTGGAGAAACAGGAACCCTCATACCTAGTTGGTGGGAATGTATGTTAGTACAACCACTGTGGAGAACAAGTTAGACGTTCCTCAGAAAACTAAAATAGAGCTACCATATGATCCAGCAATCCCACTGCTGTGTACATACCCAAAAGAAAGGAAATCAGTGTGTTGAAGAGATAACTGCAATCTCTTCAATATTATAGCACTATTCACAATAGCCAAGATTTGGAAGCAGCCTAAGTATTCAACAAAAGAGCAGATAATGAAAATGTGGTACTTAGATGAAATGAAGATGGAGTACTATTCAGCCATAAAAAAGAACGAGATCCTGTCTTTTGCAACAAAATGGATAAAACTGGAGATCATTATGTTAAGAGAAATAAGCCAGGCACAGAAAGATGAAGATCACATGGTGCGACTGATTTGTGAGTTCTAAACATTAAAACAATTCAACTAATGGAGATAAAAATAGAAGTAAGCTTATCAGAGCCTGGGGTACATAGTGTGGGGTGGGGGGAAATGTGGATGGTTAATGGATACAAAAAAATAGAAAGAATAAAGAATAGTACTTGATAACACAATAGGGTGACTGTAGTCAATAAAAATTTGTGTATTCAAAAATAATTTAAAGAGTATAACGGGATTGTTTGTAACACAAAGGATAAATGCTTGAGGTGATGGGTTCCTCATTTAACCTAAAGTGATTATTATACATAGCATGCTTGTATCAAAGCATCTCATGTACCTTATAAATATATACACCTACTATGTACCCACAAAAATTTTAAAAAAAAATAAACATTTTTGAAAGCTATATGAATAGGTAAAGGAAATATTCCTGCTATTTTGGCATGCAACATTTCCTGGTTTTTTTGTTTGTTGCTTCTTATTTTAGATAAAGTTGTGAAATGGTGGAAATAACCTTGATGGAGAAATCAATATGTTAATTTTCTTTTAGACCACTGAGTTTTAAAAACTTAACTGAATTCCTTCATCACTTGATGACATGTCTATGTCGTCAAATAGCATAAAATGTACTTATAATCTATCATCCTTTAATGAAACATAACATTTATCATTAAATATTATAAAATTTTATTCCTCAAGAATATACTAGTGTTGGGACTTCTACTTTTTGATAAATTAATTATAATATATATATGTGTGTATTTAGAAATGCTTAGAAAATACAAATTAAAATATTTTGTTTGATCTTCAAAAGAAATTTACTAAAGTAATGATATAATGCATTCCATCATTTTCAGTTCCTTAATGTACTCAGGCAGACCATCAAATTTGTCTTCTTTTTTTTTTTATTTATTTTTATTTATTTTTTATTTTTATTTTTTTTATTATTGTACTTTAAGTTCTAGGGTACATTTGCATAACGTGCAGGTTTGTTACATATGTATACTTGTGCCATGTTGGTGTGCTGCATCCATCAACTCGTCAGCACCCATCAAT
>NW_012118443.1:861955-862340 GCF_000951035.1 Colobus angolensis palliatus
GTAATTCCTCCTTTAGCTCTGAGAAGTTTGATGGACTGAAGCCTTCTTCTCTCATCTCGTCAACATCATTCTCTGACCAGCTTTGATCCATTGCTGGCGATGGGCTGCGCTCCTTTGCAGGGGTATAGGTGTCCTTCCTGTTTAATAGTTTTCCTTCTGACAGTCAGAACCCTCAGCCATAGGTCTGTTGGAGATTGCTTGAGATCCACTCCAGACCCTGTTTTCCTGGGTATCAGCAGCAGAGGTTGCAGAAGATAGAATATTGCTGAACAGTGAGTGTACCTGTCTGGTTCTTACTTTGGAAGCTTCCTCTCAGGGGTGTACTCCACCCTGTGAGGTGTGGGGTGTCAGACTGCCCCTAGTGGGGGATGTCTCCCAGTTAGGC
>NW_012118443.1:862390-876819 GCF_000951035.1 Colobus angolensis palliatus
CCACCCTGTGAGGTGTGGGGTGTCAGACTGCCCCTAGTGGGGGATGTCTCCCAGTTAGGCTACTCAGGGGTCAGGGACCCACTTGAGCAGGAAGTCTGTCCCTTCTTAGATCTCAGCCTCCGTGTTGGGAGATCCACTGCTCTCTTCAACGCTGTTAGACAGAGTCATTCGCATCCGCACAGGCCTCTGCTGCTTCCCCTGTTGTTTTCCCCTGTCCCCAGAGGCGGAGTCTACAGAGACAAGCTGGTTTCCTTGAGCTCCTGTGGGCTCCACCCAGTTCGAGCTTCCCAGTGGCTTTGTTTACCTACTTAAGCCTCAGCAATGGCGGGCGCCCCTCCCCCAGCCTCGCTGGTGCCTTGCGGTTAGATCCCGCAGACTGCTGTGTTAGCAATGAGGGAGGCTCCAGGGGCATGGGACCCTCCTGGCCAGGTGTGGGATATATTTTCCTGGTGTGCCGGTTTGCTTACAGCGCAGTATTGGGGTGGGAGTTATCCAATTTTCCAGGTGTTGTGTGTCTCAGTTCCCCTGGCTACGAAAAGGGACTCCCTTCCCCTTTGCACTGCCCAAAGGTGAGGTGATGCCTCGCCCTGCTTCAGCTCTCGCTGGTCAGGCTGCAGCAGCTGACCAGCACCGATTGTCTGGCACTCCCTAATGAGATGACCCCAGTACCTCAGTTGAAAATGCAGAAATCACCGGTCTTCTGTGTTGCTCGCGCTGGGAGTTGGAGACTCAGATCCAAGTTTCTGATTCATGCTGCTTAAATTCTAGCAGAGAAAAGAAATAATAAACATGCAAACAAAGTCAACTAATTTTTAAAAATAGAGTGTATAGAGGCTCGGCGCCGTGGCTCCCGCCTGTAATCCCAGCACTTTGGGAGGCCTAGGCGGGCAGATCATGAGGTCAGGAGATCGAGACCATCCTGGCTAATACAGTGAAGCCCCATCTCTACTAAAAATCCACAAAAAATTAGCCAGGTGAGGTGACGGGCGCCTGTAGTCCCAGCTACTTAGGAGGCTGAGGCAGGAGAATGTCAGGAACCTGGGAGGCGCAGCTTGCAGCCAGCCGAGATTGTGCCACTGCACTCCAGCCTGGGTCACAGAGCAAGACTCCATCTCAAAAATTATATGTATATATTATATATATTATATATAGAGAGAGAAAGAGAGAGTGTGTATGGAGCTGGTGGGGATGGGAAGTTTTATAGGGAAGCAGAAGAGAGATGGGCAAAAGTTAGGGGAATGGTCTCTGCCAGTAAGACCTAAATAAGCCAGTTCTGTGAAGTGTCCCAGGCAGAGGGACCAAAAAGTGCAAAGGCTTGAAGTGTTCAGAAAAATCAAGGGTATTCACTTAGGAAAAGAAGAAGTCAAATTGTCCCTGTTCGCAGATGACATGATTGTATATTTAGAAAACCCCATTGTCTCAGCCCAAAATCTCCTTAAGCTGATAAGCAACTTCAGCAAAGTCTCAGGATACAAAATTAATGTGCAAAAATCACAAGCATTCTTATACACCAGTAACAGACAAGCAGAGAGCCAAATCAGGAATGAACTTCCATTCACAATTGCTTCAAAGAGAATAAAATACCTAGGAATCCAACTTACAAGGGATGTAAAGGACCTCTTCAAGGAGAACTACAAACCACTGCTCAGTGAAATCAAAGGGGACACTAACAAATGGAAGAACATACCATGCTCATGGATAGGAAGAATCAATATCATGAAAATGGCCATACTGCCCAAGGTTATTTATAGATTCAATGCCATCCCCATCAAGCTACCAATGAGTTTCTTCACAGAATTGGAAAAAACTGCTTTAAAGTTCATATGGAAGTAAAAAAGAGCCCGCATTGCCAAGACAATCCTAAGTCAAAAGGACAAAGCTGGAGGCGTCACGCTACCTGACTTCAAACTATACTACAAGGCTACAGTAACCAAAACAGCATGGTACTGGTACCAAAACAGGGATATAGACCAATGGAACAGAACAGAGTCCTCAGAAATAATACCACACATCTACAGCCGTCTGATCTTTGATAAACCTGAGAGAAACAAGAAATGGGGAAAGGATTCCCTATTTAATAAATGGTGCTGGGAAAATTGGCTAGCCATAAGTAGAAAGCTGAAACTGGATCCTTTCCTTACTCCTTATACGAAGATTAATTCAAGATGGATTAGAGACTTAAATGTTAGACCTAATACCATAAAAACCCTAGAAGAAAATCTAGGTAGTACCATTCAGGACATAGGCATGGGCAAGGACTTCATGTCTAAAACAGCAAAAGCAACGGCAGCAAAAGCCAAAATTGACAAATGGGATCTCATTAAACTAAAGAGCTTCTGCACAGCAAAAGAAACTACCATCAGAGTGAACAGGCAACCTACAGAATGGGAGAAAATTTTTGCAGTCTACTCTTCTGACAAAGGGCTAATATCCAGAATCTACAAAGAACTCAAACAAATATACGAGAAAAAAACAAACAACCCCATCAAAAAGTGGGCAAAGGATATGAACAGACATTTCTCAAAAGAAGACATTCATACAGCCAACAGACACATGAAAAAATGCTCATCATCACTCGCCATCAGAGAAATGCAAATCAAAACCACAATGAGATACCATCTCACACCAGTTAGAATGGCCATCATTAAAAAATCAGGAAACAACAAGTGTTGGAGAGGATGTGGAGAAATAGGAACACTTTTACACTGTTGGTGGGATTGTAAACTAGTTCAGCCATTATGGAAAACAGTATGGCGATTCCTCAAGGATCTAGAACTAGATGTACCATATGACCCAGCCATCCCACTACTGGGTATATACCCAAAGGATTATAAATTATTCTACTACAAAGACACATGCACACGTATGTTTATTGTGGCACTATTCACAATAGCAAAGACTTGGAATCAACCCAAATGTCCATCTGTGACAGACTGGATTAAGAAAATGTGGCACATATACACCATGGAATACTATGCAGCCATAAAAAAGGATGAGTTTGCGTCCTTTGTAGGGACATGGATGCAGCTGGAAACCATCATTCTTAGCAAACTATCACAAGAAGAGAAAACCAAACGCCGCATGTTCTCACTCATAGGTGGGAACTGAACAATGAGATCACTTGGACTCGGGAAGGGGAACATCACACACTGGGCTTATCATGGGGAGGGGGGAGGGATTGCATTGGGGAGTTATACCTGATATAAATGATGAATTGATGGGTGCTGACGAGTTGATGGGTGCAGCACACCCACATGGCACAAGTATACATATGTAACAAACCTACACGTTATGCACATGTACCCTAGAACTTAAAGTATAATAAAAAAAAAGTAAAAAAAAAAAAAAAAAAAAAAGACAGATGGATATATACACCTGCTGGTTATTCCTTAGTAGACTAAATATGTTAATATCTAAATATATTAATAGTTTATCCCTTGATAGACTACAAGTTATGGAACCAGAAGAGATGACAAGAGTTCTGATAGAGGCCAAAGGATGACCTAGGAGTAACTTCTGGGAGGCTCAACATTTGAGAACATGATCAAAGGAGACTACAAAGAAGTAACTGGTTATGTAACAGGATAACGAAGACAATGTGGTAGATACCAAAGGAAGAGAAGAGAGTGTTTCTAGAAGTGGCTGCCTGTGTTCAAATACCATCTAGAGGATGACTTAGAGGATAACAGAGACTTGACCACTGTCTCTTCTGATTTGATAAGGCATTTACAAGGAGTATATATATGTGTATGTGTAGTTTAAGGAGAAAAAGACATTTTCAGAGAATATATAGATATAATTAATGACTCAGTTGGAATGTGGTAAGGTGAGGAAGTAGAGACAGCCTATACAGATACTTTCAAGAAGTTTTACAGAGAAGTAGAAGGGAGATGAGATTAAGAGCTGGAGGAGGCTGTAGGTTCCTTGGATGATAGTCTTGTTTAGTTTTTCTCAGGTAGGTGCCATTAGTGCATATTTGTTGATGGGAAAGATCCGACAGGCAGGGATAAATTGATGATGCAGGTGAGAGCAGAGACAATTGTAGAAGTGCTTTGACAGCTGAAAATACAGATTTATTACACAGAAAGAATTAGACTTAGACATAAGCAGGAACAACTGTAACAAGAAGAAAGGCAAAACATATAGATATGTATGTTGGTAAACTGATAAATGTAATGTTTTAAAAATAATGTGATTCTTTGTTAATTGCTTCTGATTTCCTCAGTAAAATAAACAATGTCAGCAACTGACAGTTGACTAGAGGTGATGTTGGAGGTTTTGGAAAGAGTGTGAAACACTAGTTTCTGCAAGTAGGATTTTAAATCACTAAACTAGCACATTTAGTAAGGTTACCAGTCAGTGACATGTGCTTGCGATGAAATTAAATGAAAACTGGCCAACACAAGCAGGAGATTTTTTCCCAGAAGTTTTCAACTGCTCAGGTACAGAAACTGATTTGATCAATCAATTAATTCAAAGTTCCTGTCTTCTCTGCTGTATACAGACTTGATGTCAAAAGCCATGAACAAATTTGCTTTTCAGGTTTATAGTTTTACTTCAAATTTTCTTCTTACACTCACCTTTACAATAGACACTGTAACTTGCCTCTCTCTTTGACATATCACAATGTCTGACACAAACTATGAATGCCATAAATGTTTATGACATAAATGAATAAAGAGCAGATGATATCATCCATGTTTCATAGATAGGTAGGCTAGAAGTATATTTTGGGACTTGCCTGATTTCGTAGTATATGAAAGAATAAAACCAGAACTATTAGATAAAATGATGTAGGGAGCAGTTAAACCTACGCACTTCTCCAGGGCCCACTATGGAAGAATTCAGTCAGGATTTCTAAGGATTGAACACAGGTATCTGTGTTTTTAAAGACCTCTAGGTGAGCGGTACAGAATGAGGCTTGAGAATTACTACAATCTATTGTGAGTTTTTGGGAATAAGGACTATGCTTATGCACTGTAACTCCATCTCCAGACCCAAGCTTGTCTTATCTTCACTTCTCACCAAATACCTTTTTGACTGAATCTCCTAATCCTTAACCAACTGATTCTTGTACCACTACATTTAATGTTAGTCTCAGCTGCTATCTTTTAAATCCATTTTCTTTCATTATCACCTTGTAATAAGTGATGAGTGTTTTATCTCCACATTTTCAATGGCACAGCAAACACCTCCCCTAAAAGACAGCTGAAGAAACTAAAGAAGAAGAAGGCAGCTGGGATACAAGGCCTGACAACAAGAAAATATGCTTTAAGGATGACAAACCACAGTCATACAAAACATGGACTTCAGACTGGTGATGAAGCTCAAATAAAAAGGAAGAAAAACAGCATATTGACAGTGTAAAGCTGTACATAACATATAAGAAAATGTGAATTTCATTGTTCCACAGTAGCTGAAATTATGTGTACCAGCCTCCCTGTCCCATAAGTTCTAATATTAAACTAAGGATTAGAGCAGCCACATTACTATGTACTTTTCCAGAATTCTTTAGACAACGTGAAAGTTTTCAGAATCAAAATGGAGTCACAGCCACTTGGGTTTAAAACTGTGACAAATAGAGCCAGGTAGACTATGAAGGGAGGATTCTCATATACACATGCCTGATCACAAGACCTATCACAAAAGACTCACAAAAACCACTACCTTGCACAAACGCCATCACAACATTATGCAGAAAAAATTATTTCTAGGAGGACATCTTCCCAGAAACTGCCTGTCTAACCTCTAACTGGCACCACCCTTGTTATTGCTCCTTGTAGTCAGGGACAATTGTTTCAAAATGATTATATAATCCTCCTCATTTAAAGAAAAAAGAAGCCTTTGGTCTTCTTTTATCTCCCTGAATATGCACGTAGTTTACTATGGCACACATACTCCCATTTCAATGCCCTATACCCAAATAAACATCATTTTTTTTAGAGAGCCTCTCTGTTTGTTATTTAGATTGACAACCTCTAGGGCCTGAAATTTGAAGCATGCCATCATAATTAACATTATTATAAATATTTTTTACTTGGCATATAATATATAAAGAATACTAAAGAAAATGATTAAATCCATTAGCCTTATGCAATAAATGTTGACCTAACAAATGACAGCCCTAAAATTATTCAAAATTTACTTCAAGGCATATTCTAGCTCTTTGGTTCTATTATTTTTCTTCACTGGTAGTTTGGTAATAAAGTAGTGGCATCTCTATTATCAAATAACATAATGAAACATTATACATTATACATACTTGTGTATAATGTTTCATTATGATACTTAATCTTTCCAACAATACTATATGGTATATAGAACAAATGCTATCATCCCTGTTTTATTGTGGATAAATCTGTAGTCCAAGATCATAAGTACCAAGCTAAAGAAAATAGCAGGTGGCAAAACTATAGCTCAAACAGATCTTCAGACTCCAAGTCTAATAAATTTCAATAACATTGAAGTCATTCTATATTTTCAAATACATCTTTATTTATATCTGATGAGAATTCCTGAGAAAGTAAGGGATAAAATTCTCTGCCTTATCATCACCTCCCTTATGCTGTATGGTCCTATACTCTCAGAATGCCTGCATATAAGAAAAAGGTTTATTCAGTCTATTTTTATCCTAAAAGTCTACATTTGTTTTGAAGAGTAGAATGGCTTTCCTAAAATAGATGTTGTTGACAGAGAGAGAGGGATTTAAGTTCATCCTCATATCTGAAAACACCACACAAGCACAATATTTCTTCAGCAGGCAGATGAAACAAACCCACTGAGGATTACAAATTACCACTTTCACCCATTTTATAGGATAGAGCCAGAATAAATTTCCTTGCCCTTTTTACTTCCTGCTACAAATAATTACAATTCCTGCAGCCGGAGGAGTGAAGGAAAGTCAGTCTTACCTAAAAACATTTTATATATTTCCCCTAATTGCATTTGCTTATTATTTGGCTTCAGGATCTCAACCATCTGCAAATAAAGCAGGTTTGTACAGGAACAACAAGGATAAGAAAAGTGTGTCTCAACAGAGGAGTTTTCTCCTGCTGCACCACTTACCAGGTGCTTTTCTCTGCTGCCCACTGGCTTCAAAACAAGTCAGCGCTGAAGCAAATGAGTGACAGCAGAAAGCTCATTTCAGCACTAGGGATTTAAAATTCACAAACCTGAAAAATCAATGAGGTACCAAGAATGCACCTTAGAGTATTCACCTTTTGATAGAGTACTGTCAGGAATTTCATTTAACCAAAATAGGGTCAAATCTATCAATCACTGTTTTACAAATAAAAGCCGAAAGAATTTTAAAAATAATGGTGAACACTTTATTAAAAATAACTATGGTTATAATTTTTTAGTGGTTACTATGTCCCAGGCACTCTGCTAGCAGCTAGATGAAAGAAGGTATGTAATACATTATCAAAACTAACCTCCAAGCAATCCTAAGATTTAGGTATTGTCTTCATTTTGTGTATGAGAAACTGCTGGTTTAGCAGCTTACAAGTGTTAGTACTCACATTTTTCCAAGTGTCAGATTTCAAAGATCTTGCTCTTGTTCATTATATTATCCAGGCATAGCTTGTGTCATTGTGTATTACATTATTGCCCTTCTCAGATACTGCATTTTTACAAATTGAAGGTTTATGGTAACCTTGCATCAAGTAAGTCTATTTGTGCCTTTTTTCTAACAGCATATGCTCACTTTGTGTTTCTGTTTCAGCATTCTATAGCAATAAAGTATTTCTAAATTAAGGTATGTACATGGGTTTTTTAGACATACACTATTACACACTTAATAGTATACTGTAAGCATAACCTGTATATGCACAGGGAAGCCAAAAATTGTGTGACTCAATTTATTGCAATATTTGTTTTATTTCAGAGGTCTGGAACAGAAACAGAAATAACTCTGAGGTGTGCCTGCTCTGCATAACAACAACAAGCAATATCTCTGTGATTTATATTGACATATGGTTACTCGATTATTATTTTTTAAGATGCAATACTTTGTTTGGCAAAAGTTAGTGTCATTTCCCACTTTGTGTTATTTACAGTTCTAATGATTGATTTTTTAAATCAGGTTTTAAAAGACCATTTGCAAGAAGCTTGAGGTAGATTGGGGCATTTTACATTATTTTTAATCTCTGAAGTGTCAAAGGAAGTACAGTCTTGTACCACATGATGACATTTTGGCCACTGATAGACCACATAGGCAATGATGGTCCCACAAGATTATAACAGAGTTGAAATATTACTATTGCCTAGTGACACTGTAGCTGTTCTAACATCATAGCACCATGCATTACTCACTTGTTTGTTGTGATGCTGGTGTGAACAAACCTACTGTGTTCTCCATCATATAAAGGGATAGCACATACAATTATGTACGTAATACTTGATAATGGTAATAAATGGCTGTTACTCATTTATATATTTTATATGCTACACTTTTTATGGTTATTTTAGAGTGTACTCCTTCTACTTACAAAAAGAAATGTTCACTGTAAACAACCTCAGACAGGTCCTTTAGGAGGTATTCCAGAAAAAAAAAGTATTGTTCTCATAGGAGATGACAGCTCTATGCATGTTACTTCCCCTGAAGACCTTACAGTGGGACAAGATGTGGAGGTGGAAGACAATGATATTGATGATTCTGACTGACTCTGTGTAGGCCTAGGCTAGTGTGTGTCTTTGTGTCTTAGGTTTTAACAGAAAAACATAAAAAGTTAAAATTAAAAATAAAAACTTTAAAAATGGAAAAAAGTTTATAGAAGAGGATATAAGGAAAATATTTTTGTATAGTTGTTCATTGTGCTTGTGTTTTAAGCTAAGTGTTATTACAAGCATCAAAAGGTTTTTAAACATTTAGAAGTTTATAAGGTAAAAAATGTTACAGTAAGCTATGGTTAATTTATTCTTGAAGAAATAATTTTTAAAAATAAATTTAGTGTAGCCTTAGTGTACAGTGTTCATATATAAAGTCTACAATAGTTTGCAATGTCCTAGGCCTTCGCATTCACTTGCCACTCACTCACTGATTCACTTAGAGCAACTTCTACTCTGGTAAACTCCATTAAGGTAAGTGCCCCATAGGGTGTATCATTTTTTATCTCTTACACTGTATTTTTTTTTTTTTTTCTTGAGATGGAGTCTCACTCTGTCACCAGGCTGGAGTGGCACTATCTCAGCTCACTGCAACCTCCGCCTCCCAGGTTCAAGCTATTTTCCTGCCTCAGCCTCCCTTGTGGCTGGCACTACAGGCGTGTGCCACCATGCCCAGCTAATTTTTGTATTTTTAGTAGAGATGGGTTTCACCATGTTGGCCAGAATGGTCTCAATCTCCTGACCTTGTGATCAGCCTACCTTGGCCTCCCAAAGTGCTGAGATTACAGGCGTGAGCCACTGCACTCTACCTGTCTGCACTCAGACCTGTCTGAGGTTGTTTACAGTGTAACCCTAACTTACACTGTATTTTTACTGAACCTTTTCTATGTTTAGATACACAAATACCACGGTGATACAATTGCCTACAGTATTTAATACAGTTGTACGCTATACAGATTTGTAGCCTAGAAGCAACAGTATACCACATAGCCTAGGCCTGTAGTAAGCTTCCAGGTTTGTGTAACGACACTTGATGATGTTTGCACAACAATGAAATCACTGAATGATGCATTTCCCAGAATATATCACCATCATTATGTGGCATGTGATTGGATTTAAATCTCAAACCACATGTGGTACTTTTGTCATGTAACGACTTGGCTAGATAAACTACATTTCCCAGAATTCCCCATTAGACCATAATGGAGATTTTTATGGGATCATTGGAGAGCCAAGAAGCTTACACATATGGATATGATAAAGTCCCTGCAACAAATATATACCACCTACTGGTTCTGCTTCTCTGATGGAACCCTGATTAATCCCATAAAATTGATTGAATACAATGGGTTGAATTCTTTAAATTATTTATCATATATAAGAACTAGAGCTCTATTACCAGGTTCCATTTTATACCAGTAAAGTTGACTCATGGCTGGACCAAAATTTGGATGAATAAATTCAAATGGTCAATGAAGGAGAGAGATAATACAAATCTTTGTTCAATTATGTTGATTGTCTCAGATGTTAATAGGCAGCATCAAAGAGTTTGGTTATGGGTTTTTGACCAAATATTTTTTCTCAAAGGAAGAGAAATTGACCTGTTTCTTAGCATACTGAAGTTTTACATTAGTGAATTATTCTCTATAAATATATACCTGAAATGTTTTACTTTATTGAAGTATATTCTGCTTCAAATATCATTATAATTACAGACAACTGTAAGAATAAATCTAGCAACTAAAGAAAGGTACTTTTAGAATAGTTAGATACTTATCATTTACTGTACATAAAATAACAACAGAACAAGATTTGCTCTTCAGGATTTTAGAAATCACTTTGAATAAAATTATTTTAACACTCTATTTTTCTCTTTGGGAATAATCAGAAAAAAAAGTTAGAAGAGACAATAAAGTGGGTCTAGGGAGGGAAATACAGAAATTCTATTCTGAATCCATGTTTTTTATTGTGGTATGGGATTGTAAAAAAAAAAAAAAAAAAAAAGGAGTTAGAATATTATTCAATATATTTCCTAATCTGGACTTATTTTGAGAAATAGCTGTTCTCAAAATAAAACAGCCATAGAAGGGAAGAGGAAACCAGTTCACGGACAGCCTCCACCTTCTAATCCTAGTCAGAAGGCCCTGGCCTTTCAGGAAGTCTTGAGAAATTCTCATCTAGACACCATAAAATCCCTATAAAACCACTTGACACATATTTTGAAAGTACTTCTAAAATTGGGCTGCTTTTTGCTAAATTAATTCAGAAGGGCATAAAGAACAGAGGATGCATTAAGAAACTGCCATTGCTATAGCAACTGAAGGGAGAATTATAATTAATTATTTTTATCTCATACATATATTTTGTAGGAACTTTGAAAGGAAGGAAGTGGAACTCAGGAAACTAAGCAATGGACTGGAAGTCACATATGACCTGATACTCTCTTCCTGTTTTATGAATCTGATAAATACTCCACTATCGTTTCTCCATCAATTCTTCCTTCTCACCAACAGGAGGAAATGGTTCTGGCCCAATTTATGGGATTTCTTGAGGAAGTTTCAATAGACTAATGGACTCCAATAGAAAAGTTTGTTCAAACTGAGATCTTTCACAAAATGTTTCATGGTAAATAAAGGTCTTATTGTCATACATTCTAAACTCATCAAGTTCTTAAACTTGATGGCAAAATCATCCTCTGAGCTATTTCAAGACATTCTCTTATGAAAAAACAAAAACAAAAAAAATCTTAACAGACACTGAATGCTAAATAAACTGAAGACACACAGCTTGGAACTCTAACTGCTTTCCTTTCTACTAACAGGTACCATCACTCTTACCTAGTTCTGAATCCAGTCAAAACTAAAACATTTTATTTCATCCATTAATGACAGAATGGAATAAAAGAGAAAGACCTTATAATTATACACCAAATCTAGCAGAATGTAAGTCTTAAATTAAGTTGTAATGACTCTGAACTTTTCAACCAAAACCATACTGTCTTCCAGACTCATACTGTGTATGTATATTGGCCTGCCAGAACTGGTATTTATTATGAGCTATTTGAATTTCAATCATTTATTCACATCCCTTATGTCCGTTTCTCATTAAAATTCATTCACAAGCAACTGGTAGGTAATACTGGCAACCCAATGTGTACCTCCTGCTTTTAACCAGACACTAAAACCCAGTGATGGTTCACTCTTACAAAGTTGCACTTAACCTGTGGGTGAAGTCAGAAACTTGCTTTACATAACTTTTTTACGACATACAAAGTATCATTCTCTGATGTGCAAATTGCACTGAGGTGACTCTTTCTGAGGTTAAGTTACATGCCTTGAGCAAACTAATTTTCCCCCTTACAATATGTACATAAAATTTAGAGCCAGGTGGTAGAGGTAGTAGCACCAATGTATTCAGTAATCATATCTAGGGCCAAGATACTAGGATTATAAAAACCTCTCAGCTTTGACAGGGTGGATGCTACTTGCTCTCACTGTGGGTACATGCTATCTCCCTGCTCTCCTAATGCTTGAATGTTGAGTCCACTGTGGACCTTGATCTTATAAGGGCCCACCCACTGGATCCAATCTACAATGTAGCCTAAGCAAGCCTTTGGAAAGTAATACAAAATCTACACCCACAACTAATGGACAACTAATGGACCATTACAGATACACACTCAGAAATTCTTCTGACATAATGCCAGGAAGTGTGTGTGTGGAAAAGGTGTGGCTATATGGATTGTGTGTGTGTGTGGTGTGTAATAATAGATTAATTTTGATAGATTATATAGTTTTATGTTGGATATTCTTTCATTATATTGAATGATTGTATAAGAAATAAGACATTTGCAAATGTCATTTCCACTTATTAGAGTCAATAACATGGCTCACTTTGGATCTCACTTCAGTCCTACCTCACAGATTGCCAAATCTTATTTCTCACATTCATCTTTTAATTATTCCTTTCAGATCAGGTGCAGTCATAAAGGTGAAAAATAACACCAACGAAAGATAGACATGACTGGTCACCATACACTAACCAAGAATTCAGTGATATTGAGTGACTTGCTTTCTTAACACTGGGTCTTTCATTTTTTTTATGCTCAAGCAAATGGCTTAATTTGGAAGACAGAGTGAATGGTGGTCTTTCAAGGGAATACCTGTGTTCTACATTTATATCACATGCCAATACTGAAGGAAGGAACTGTGTATCTTTAGTTCCGTAACTGTAAAATGTCCACACCTAAGCTACAAACTTCCTAACCTTATTTCAAGCTTATACAGCGAGACAGGTCTGGGACAACCCAGCATCCAACTTGAGAGGCCATTAATCATTTTAAGGATCTGTAAGTGTTTCTTTTGAATTACCCTCCCTCAAACAGGAGTAATGAACCTCCATTTTTCTGAGAGGTGAAGGTTGTCTGGGATTGCTGCCAAAGAAGCTCTGAAAAGAAAGGCCACGTCAACTATGCTGAACAGAAAGAGGGAACTATGCTGTAAAATCATCGAGAGACCCAAATAAAATGATACAGCGAATCTTCAGGAAGGATTAAAAAGCTCTTTACCTTAGAATCTCTCTGCCCATGGGCCTGGGAAGCTTTCTCTGTTGTTCTCAATTTCTCTCAGCTATTTCCTGTCCTGAGATGAAGCAGGGACCCCCTTTTTTTAGGGGCCTGTGCACCTCCACGGATGGAAATAAAGTAAAATCCTGAATTCCTTCAAGGGAAATTCCAGGTACCTAGCCAGCTAATTACAGAAGCAACTAAGTGACTTGTTAAAGACTTATTACAGCCATTTGGTAGAGTTTGTGCTGCCAAGGTGGGTGGATCACCTGAGGTCAGCAGTTCAAGACCATCCTGGTTAAAATGGTGAAACCTCATCTCCACTAAAAATACAAAAATTAGCTGGGCGTGGTGGTGGGTGCCTGTAATCCCAGCTACTCAGGAGTCTGAGACAGGAGAATCGCTTGAACCTGGGAAACAGAGGTTGCAGTGAGCCAAGATCGCGCTCTTGCACTCCAGCCTGGGTGATAAGAGTGAGTCTGTCTAAAAAAAAAAAAAAAAAAAGGTAATAGTAGACTAAAACTATAGTCAAGGAAGTTAGAGTTTACAGGTGTTTGCTTTCCTTATAGAAACTAAAAATGACATTTTAACATATGTCCCTGAGTTGTCTTCCAGGGACTCAGACTCTAGTGAGGACACCCACCAAATGGATCCAATGGCCTGTAGACCTCAGATAAGGGAAAAGTGAAGATGAAATTTTGACCATCATTCTTTCTTCCTGGTGGGCTTGGAGAAAATCACACCCCTCAGCTAAGTAGCATTTTTTTGCTGACCCCAAATTTTTAAGCAAAACTTCTATTCCTTAACCAATTGCAAATCAGAAAATCTCTGAAACTACCTATGACTTATAAGCCTCTGCTTCAAGATACCCCACCTTTTAGGCCAAAACCAATGTGTAACCTCCATGTATTGATTTATGATTTTACCAGTAGCTTCTGCTTTCCCGAAATTTACCCCTGCCTTTCAGGGTTTGAGTGTTTAGCTGCCTGGTCCTCCTTGCTTGCCTGGTGCTCTGCAAAGGCCTTTCTTTCTTTTGTTTTTGTTTGTTTGTTTTTTGTTTTTTGTTTTTTTTGAGATTCGAGTCTCACTCTGTTGCCCAGGCTGGAGTGCAATGGCATGAGCCACCACACCAGGCTAATTTTTGTTTTTTTTGTTTTTTGTGTTCTCAAACTCCTGGGCTCAAGCGATCCACCCACCTCAGCCTCCCAAAGTGCTGGGATGGCATGAGCCACCACACCCTGCCTTTGTTTCGTTAATT
>NW_012118443.1:876869-906512 GCF_000951035.1 Colobus angolensis palliatus
TTTTTGGTATTTTAAGTAGAGATAGAGTTTCACCATGTTGGTCAGGCTTGTCTTGAACTCCTAACCTTGTGATCCACCTACCTTAGCCTCCCAAAGTGCTAGGATTACAGGTGTGAGCCACCACACCTGGCCTTTTTTTTTGTTTTGAGACAGAGTCTCACTCTGTCACCCAGGCTGGAGTGCAGTGGCACAGCCCCTGCTCACTGCAATCTCCACTTCCCAAGTTCAAGCTATTCTCCTGCCTCAGCCTCCCGAGTAGTTGGGATTATAGGCGCCTGCCACAGTGCCCGGCCAATTTTTGTATTTTTAGTAGACACAGGGTTTCGCCACATTAGTCAGGCTGGTCTCGAACTCCTGACCTCAGGTGATCCACCCACCTCGGCCTCCCAAAGTGCTGGGATTACAGGCATGAGCCACCACGCCCAACCATGCCTTTTATTTCTATTGCTGCAAAAACTTAGTGTAGACATCTGGTTTTACTGCACCAGGTGAGTGGACCCCAGTTCGGTTCTCTAACTGCCACAGGTACCAAACTGCATACATTTCACAAATTTCCTGTCTCAAGATTCGTAAACATGTTGTTTCCTTTTCCTGAAAGACCCTTTACCTCAGTATCGACATATCCAGACACCTTGCATCTTCTAAGCACAGGTCATACATAGCTTCCTCTACAGAACCCTCCATCTGTCCTAGCCTTCTCTTCCTATGCATAAAACCTCAACCTTACTGTCAATTTATTGTCTTCCTCTTTACTCTTTCTGAGTAATAAAAAGGTATTCTGAGGAATAAAAAAGAATATTGAAAGCTTGCCAATACTACCTACTAGATTTTTAGCCCTGTCATACTTTCCTTAATTTATTATCCATTTAATTAAATTTTCTATATTAGAATAAATTTTCCCTTATTGAGTGTCAAAAATCTTTCTCATGCAACCATCTGAATAACTTTATTCAATAAGAAGTTGGCCAGGTGCAGTGGCTCACATCTGCCATCCCAGCACTTTGGGAGGCCGAAGTCAGAAGGTTGCTTGAGTCCAGGAGTTGGAGACTAGCCTGGGCAACATATTGAGACCCTGTCTCTACCAAAAAGTAAAAAAATTAGCTGGACTTGATCATATGTGCCTGTAGTCTCATCTACTTAGGAGGCTGAGGTGGGAGAATCGCTTGGGCCCAGGAGGTTGAGGCTGCAGTGAGCTGTGGTTGTGCCACTGCACTCCAGCCTGAGTAACAGATGAGGACCCCGTCTCAAAAAATTCAAAAAATAAAAATAAAATAAGAAGTTTATATCAGTTTAACAGATAATAAACTAAAGCTCAGTGAATATATGTAACTTTCTAAAGATCACTCAATCAACAAGAAATGGAATCAGCTACTCTGATTCCAAATCTATTACCCTTTTCACTGAATCATGATGCTTTCATCACATGAGATTAACATGTGACTTCAAATTTATTACCAATGAACTTCAAGTGACTTCTTAAGATTAATCTTTAAACTAGAACCACAGTCCTACATTATTTACAGAAGTCAAAATTATTTTTGAAATAAACCTCCAATATGTTTAGAAAAATTGATATGCCCAAACTTCTGTGAGCCAGATCCATGAGTAATTAGTAAATAAGGAGCTGACAACTAGTGATGGTAGTAACACATTAACTGCCTAGCAGTCAGTTGCCATGAGATGTATTTTGCTCTTATGATTTTGCATGTATTAGTTAGAAGGAAAAACTTCCTTGTCCACCAATAAGCTCATTAGTACTAAGCAAAAACTTGGGTACCAAGCAAGGGCTCAGCTAATTCTCCTTACTTTTAATTCATTAGATTCTTTATTCTACCCAAAGTCATTCAGTAAGATGTCCTTAACGCAGAGGCTAAATAAGTCAGTTTTGGAGAACAGGAAGAATTAATTTGCTTTTCATAAATAAACAAATGTATATTCAGGTTGACCCATTTTTTCAACACAGTTGTCCACTGAGGTGGAAATTTTTTTTTCTTGATTTGATTTGATAACAATTTGAAAGGTTTAATTACATTTCTCCATCTGTGTTTGGACTTCAAAAAGCCTAAATTTCACAGCAGGAAGACGTAGTCACATCTCCATTGACCAACATTTCCCCAATAATCTAATAGATTGCTCTTGGTTGGAAAATGAAGTAACCAAACAGATAAAATTCTTCTATTTCTTGACTTTCTTAAGGTTTGGCACACGGAGCAGCAAAGCATATAGTAGGCACCATGAAGTAGTTGGGGGGGCGGGCATTGAACTGTGCTAGAGACTCGCATTCTGATTCCAGCTCTGCACCCAAGAGCCAGCGGTGTGACTTTAAGGAGGTCAGCTAATCTCTGCCAATCTCTGCAAAGTTCAATCAACAAAATGTCTGGACAAAGATTCTTACTAAATTCCTCTCTCCTTTATGATTGGTTACAATAAGCTTCATATGAATTGTGTGTAGGCCTTGGCAGGGCAATGCCGTTTGATTCAAAACTCAAAAGCTCAGTAAGTGGCTTTCGCTTTTTCAGCCTAATACGTCTCAGGGAGGATTATATATATATGGATTCACCCTGAAATTTCTTTGAAATTCAAGAAAATCCTAATAAGACACATACTTCGTGACTCAAGATGTGATATTTGTCTATTTTTCTTCTTAGTAACAATGTAGGAGGAAGCTATAAAAATCTGAGTGGGAAAAACGTTCTTAGATTAGCTGCCATAGTGGTAGTGGTTAGTCACAAGAAACCTAAATTACGTAGGAGTTTGAAACTTCACTCTATATATTTGTCAAAACTGGACAGAGTAGATATACCAGGCTGATTGAATGCTTTCTCATCATATGATGTAAACCATAGATTCAGGTTCAGTATGCAGGATTTGAATTAAAAGAGAACCAGAGTTTAGGTAGAAGATAGAAAATGAGTTTGTAATTTCCTTTGATTCAGAAAATAAGGGTCTATGGAAAAAAAATCACAAGAGAGGAAAAGATATACAAAATTTCAGAGTGAAATGTGATATAACCGAAGAATTCAACTCCTACCAATGTTAGAATGCTGCTGTTAAAATATTTCCTATTACTGCTAAGTTTATGAAATCATATGATCAATGACAGAAGGAATTGGAATGAAAGAAAATTGATTCCATACACACATCTGTGTTCAGCTTCAGCTGAGATAATTGACAATTCAGTCAGTTTCAATTGCAAAGGAAAATGCCTATGTAACATAATAGTTTCCTCGTCTACACAAGATGAACAAACTTCTTAGCTTCCAGGTTTTAAGACAAATGAATAAAAACACTACTACCTCACATTCAGTATTCCTCACAGCTTTTCAGAAACATTTTAAATGTATTTAAAATGTATGAGATGCTCACAGGAACTCTGTGATTAGACAGACCCAGTATCCTCACCTCTCTGTGCATATGGGAAATTTACAGCACAGAAAGGTTAAGGGTCTTCGCCAGGTTCATGCTATTGTAGGTGGAGGTAGGACTCCTTTGGACCATGCCTTCTGAGTATGAAACCCTTCTATTCTAATTTTCCAAAAATGACTTGACTAGAATATGTCCTTTAAGATCCACTTATAGGGCTGCCTTGTTTTACATTTTTATATGGTCATAATAATAAGCTATATAGTTTTTCAAGGTTCAGTCCCTTTTTAAAAAAGGATTTAATAATGACCAAAAAGTACAATGTCTCTCTGAACAGCTTCCCTTTCAGGCGACATCACTTTCCTTTCCATCCATTCACAAAAGACACCATTAAGGGCCGGGTGCAATGACTCAAACCTGTAATCTCAGAGCTTTGGGAGGCTGAGGCAGGTGGATCTCTTGAGGTCAGGAGTTTGAGACCAGCCTGACCAATATGGCGAAACCCATCTCCACTAAAAATACAAAAATTACCCAGGCATGTTGGCTCATGCCTGTAGTTCCAGCTACTTGGGAGGCTGAGGCAGGAGAATTGCTTGAACCTGGGAGGTATGGGTTGCAATGAGCCGAGATTGGGCCACTGCACTCCAGCCTGGGTCACAGAGCACGACTCCATCTCAAAAAAAAAAAAAAAAAAAGATAACTGGTCTCTAAAAATTGAAACAAGAGCTACTCTCCCTGTTTTATCCCCTGATTTTTAAATTATAAGCCCGATCTTCCCCTAACCATTCACGCAGTTGTTCCTGTGGTGTCTATGTGATGGTGACAGGAGCATTTTAAAGAATTTGCTTTCACAGGCAAACTCCTCAGTCTAGATAACAAAATTAAATTATTTACTAGTAGACATAGTTTGCAGAGTGCCTGTTCACTGAAGCAGGCAAAAAGATAAAGCTGCTGATGACAACCATGCTGCATCACAGGCAGCTTATTTCCTAGGAAACTCCCAAGCAAGAAAGGAAACAGCTTATTAGTGATAGGCAAAGCTCATTGTTTAAATGAGAGTTTTCTAATCCTTTCCCTTTCTCCCACTCCTAATCTCAAAAGCACTGGCAAGCATTGGTTATAAAATGTCACTGGCACTTTGCTGCTAATCTATTGGATAATGCCTATTTGTGGCTCCCGCTTTAGAGCATTTCAGGACAAAAGCACTACTAGCTTTTCAAAATATCTTTCCTAGAATTTACTTTGAAAGGGAGGATTTAAAGAAGCAAGCTAATTAAATGGGTCCAGTCTCAAACTGATCTCTAGCCAGGATTCAAACGCAGCACTGACAATGAGCAGTGTAAAAGTTGTGTTGCACAGATGGTAGATATGAGACTTTTACTGTTATCTCATTTATCTAGATAGTCTGCAACTCTTGGGATTTAACTAGCAGGATGACCCCACTGCCACAGGCAAGATCTGACAAAAATCTCTGAATGTGTTTGAACAGTAATCTTGATAAAGCTTGGCTCAATTTTATAGAGATGACAACCTTACATTTAGGAGTTCTGCCCTTATTAAGCATGCAAAAGCCTACCAAGGGAACAAGAAAACGAGAAGGAAAACAGAATTCAGGGTCTATGTTTCCAATTTCAATTGGGTAAATAAGAAATAATGGTAAAAAATTTTAGATCAAGATTTTGAATTGAATACCCATGTTTCTCTTTTCTCTATACTCAAATTCCACTAAAAATACAATTTAAAACTTCAAAAAAGGTATCTGTTCACTAACACTACTGAGAAAGGGGTGACAAATTAACAAGCTCGTGATTTAAAGTATTTTTGTAATTAATAAAATCATGGGATTTTATTATTATTATGAACAGTCAAGGGAGGTATTACTCAGAAAGTACACGGAACGATGCAATAGAGATGAGAGATTTTTCTCTGGCTGAGTTCTCAGCAACGCAATCTCAAGGCAGGCAGTTATGAAAATGGAGAAATGTAATGGAACAGATATAAAAGTATTTAATTGAAAAGAGTTAACAGAAAACTTGTACAATTTAAGCTTCCCCTGCCCCACCTTCCTTTCATGAGCAACAACAGAGGTTGCACTTAACACAGAGTTTATCTCTAAAAGAGTAGTATCTATCCCCCAGGAGAAGACTTCCAGAACTCCCCACCCATTGTGTACCATGAATGGATTATGGGTAGCATGACAATATAACTTCTTGTTCAAATCTAAAGACTTTTAACAGTGAAGGGGAGTGTTATTAATAACTATTCTGGGTTACTATACTACAGGTGTAAACAGACTGTCACAGGTAAATGTGCAAGTATAGACTTGCTAGTTATGTGTGTCCTGAGATACTGACCCTTTCAGCTCTTGGGTAAGCTGAGGCATCCAGAGGTCCAGGGCCAGACTGAACAACCTCAATCTATTACCACAATGCACCACCAAATATTTTCTCTGTGTTATGCTAAAATAAAACAAAAGAAAAGACTGGGAGCACTATGTTGAAGTCACATACCCATGGCCCTTTCTTTCATATGTTTCATTTGGCTTTTGACAGTTTTTAAAAGATGGGCTCAAAATTTAGCAATCAGTAAGTTGCGTATAAAAAAATCTGCATTTGCCAGTCAATAGGGTGTCCTTCCATACTACAACTACATTCTTTTCTGGAAACAATCCAGTGGGGGCAGAGTAGAGGCAAAATTCTCTCACCAGGAAGCTTCACTTGTTTATCTAACTTGCTTGTCTCAAATAGTCCATGAAACTTGTTTCCATTATTAGTAGGCACTTCAGAGTAAATCCCTCCCCATTTTGGCTTGGTGATTGGGAGCGTGTGGCCAACCCCTGTTTCACAGCTGCAGACCCTAAAGTAAAGTTGTCTTGTAGCAGGACGAGCAGCAGACAAAACTCCTCAGACACGGAGTCAAAGAAGGAATTGGGCATAAGACGATATGAGGGGTGGTCTCCTCCCTTAGTCTCACAGGCCCAGATCTGATCTTTTAAATGAGGAGGCATGAGAAGCCACCCTTAACAATCTACCTGGTCTTTCATTTAAAAATAAGATTAGCCACCCAAACACCACAAGATATCTGTGTAAAAAACAGAAATAAAGAAAGAGAAGAGCTAAAATTCCAAGATAAAACAAGAAATCAACTGGATTTCCCTCACCATTTTTCCATACCATTCTATATAGTACTTCACATCATTGTCTTCATGAAGACACTGGTCACTCTGACATTACCCAGCTTGTTTATTTGTTTATTGATTGCCTCCTGATTAGAGAGTTATCTCCACAAGAAGGATGATTTTAAAGAAAGCTGTTTATTCATATAAGCCTTGCCGCTAAAATAGAGGATAGTACAGAAGAAGCACTATAAATATATTATTTAATGGCATGGAAATAATCACTAAATGAAATACAGACAGAAATGGTTAAACATGCCTTCCCTTAGGCAGAGAAAGTCCAGAAGTGGGGATAAAGAATAATCTTTTATCTATTAATTTTAAACATTGTATACAACTTTGATTTTTATTATACGCATAAATTATTTTATAGCAATTCAAGAAACAAAGAATGAAAACAAACTATTCATCAAGTTAAAACAATCTTTGCTTCCTAAGCTTGGAATTCTTCTCTAACATGGTAACCTAAAATACACATCACTAAGGAACCCAGAGATTATACCTGAACTACCCAAGTAATTAATTATTTCTTGCCTTGTTTGTTTGCAGAGTTGGTCTTGAACTTCTCAAGCACTTCTCAGTCTACTGGCTGAAAAGTAGACAAGTAACATATATCGATTCTGAAGTCAAAGAGCCTTGGGTTCAAATCCTTGCTTTATCATTTGTTACCTGTGTGTCTTCAGCTCTCTATGCATCAGTTAGTTCCCATTCATAAAATGAGGTCTTGGTGAAAATGAAAAATGTTATCATGAAAAAGCAATTGACCATGCCTTGCACGTTAAATGCTCAATAAACAGCAGTTACTTTAGTAATTATATTTTGTATGCTTCTATATGTTCAAATAATTTAAATATCTGCAATAGACAGTAGGTCATCATCTTTTCTAGGACCATTCATTCCCCACCACCTACATACCAGGAACTGTAATGAACCTTGGGGAGAAACATAAAAATAAAATAAGGATATAAACTGTGGACACGAGATGTTTAGCTCTATGCCCTTCATTATCTCATATTCCTCAGATTCCTAAAGGTGAAAATGACAGATGGCAAATAGCTAAAGCTACTGTGAGTACAGGTTTGTCACTGCCAGACAACTCTTTGATTTTGTTTATATGCTTCCTTCTCAATCTCTACTTGTATTGGATACATGAGTTTTAAGATGAGTCACTCAACTGTTTTGCATCAACATGTAAGGACAAATTAATTTTATAATATTAGTCTCACACTCCACTTCTCTCAGATCTCAGGCACCCGAGTTAGGATAAGTTTAGGGAAAAAAAAAATAAAAAAAGAATTACTGGAAGGCATTTGAAGATGTGCTGCCCCAGGAAGAGCAATTAAAAAAAAAATCAACCGAAAAGCTTAGGAGCTTCCTATAAGCAAATGGTTTTTTTGTGTGTTATACAAAAACAAAATAGTCTATAGGCATTAGCTAAGAAAATGAATAAGTTATTATTTTCAAAAAATGCTGGCCTCATACTCAGTATGTTTCTATTCTTCAATAGTTTGATTATCTTCTATAAAACAGAAATAGCTGAGTTCTGACATGATGGACTTCCTGAAGTCACTATTTCACACTCCAATGCTCTAAAAATTAAATATATTTTTTATAAATTAAATTTATGAGTTGAAAAATTACAAGGGGTGCCCCTGGTAAACAGTAACCAAAGAGAAATCCTGGAAAGAGAGAAAGCAGAGGAATTGGATTCAAGAAGGAAACAAACGTATAGTAGAAGCCTCCTGCAAGAAGGAGGCACTCTGAGTGTGGATAGTCAGATACTGGGCTCTGGCACCAGCAACAAAGGAACTAACTAGGTGAATACTTCAGTGAGAGCAGCAGGTAAACTGATTTTTCCACATCTCTCTCCCTCACCAACAAAAACAGAGCCTCTTGTTCCCAGTTGGGAACATAGGTAGAAGTATGTCCAGTTTCAGGTGACTGGGGACATTCAGAAGGAATGAGGAACCTACATGCCTCAAAGGATAGTAAAAATAACTAACAGAGTATCCTATTCAGAAACACTTTCTTCCTGGCCCCATCCCATCCTCTCATTCTTGGGAGGAATATTGCTCTCCAATTTGCCACAGTCTCTACCACCCACTCTATTTGTTTATTTTAGCAGTCCAGTCCCATAGGCATTTGAGTTGTGCCCAAAAAACTACTGGCCATTCTTTGTATAGTCTTGAAAGGAGTAGTGAATTAAAATGGGCTCTAACAAAAACATCACATATGTTTGTGTTGGTCAGGTGACAGGCTGAACTGCAAAAAACCCCATTTGATAAAATAACTGACCTTAACAGTAGGGCTTTACTAAACCAATAATTTGATTTGCTGAGTCCAAAAATAACCATGAACCATCTAGCAAGAAACAGAAAGAATTATGTAGGAGGATTTTCAGAGCCTCTGCAAAGATGGGTTGATCCATCTCCTGAAGGAGCTTGTGGGGTGAACAAAATATGCTATTAAACTGAAAGGACTTTAAGTTTTAGGAATAAGATCTGAGTTATTTTAAAAGCCCTGTTGGCCAGGCAAGGTGGCTCACACCTGTAATCCCAGCACTTAGGGAGGCCTAGGTGGGCGGCTAATCTGAGGTCAGGAGTTTGAGACCAGCCTGGCCAACATGGTGAAACACCATCTCTACTAAAAATACAAAAAATTAGCCAGGTGCGGTGGTGCACACTTGTAATCCCAGCTACTCAGAAAGGTGAGGCAGGAGAATCATGTGAACCCAGGAGGTGAAGGTTGCAGTGAGCCGAGATCGTGCCACTGCACTCCAGTCTGGGCAATAAGAGCGAAAATCCATCTCAAATAAAAAAAGAAAGAAAAGCCCTGCTGTCTAAGTCCCCTTTGTTTCTCTGCTCATGTGGTTTCTGAGCAATGACTTATCAACCGAAGTACTCTCTTTCAACAAATTATTATAAATGGTTGTGTGTGTAAGAGATAAAACCTTATTTCAAACTCAAACGGTAACCAAAGATCAGGAAGCCCCTGCCATCTGGCTGTACAGAACCAATGTTGTGAGTTCAAACTACAGTAGCCAAATATCTTATGATCTAGAGACTGATAACTAGACAGACTCAAAGTAAATCAAATAAATGAAATAATATTCTGAAATTATGCCCAAATTAGAACACTACACAGGCAATACATTAAATGTCTGATGTTTGAGTTATTACATACACTTAAAGACTGTAAACCTAACATAAAGATTCCAAAACTTACAGAAGAGGGAATTCTTTCCTTAAAATTGTGTAATGGCTTTGTCCCCAAAGGTGAAAAGAATACTAATATGGTACAAATAACTATGCAAATTCTTAACTAAGGGTAAAAAGTTAAGTCGCTGTTGATGTTGTACAAAAGTAAAATGTCATTTTACTTGAGGCCAATGTAGCTTTAGAATAAAGAATAACTTTTGCAATTAAGATTTTAGAAGTACCTAGACTACATTAACATCCCAGTTATCTGAAGATTTTTTAAATGCATACTTCCAAGAGCTTTGCTTATAAAAACTTCAACGAATGAAACTGCTCCTAAGTTAGTCAAGATTAAATGCTACATGTCTGAAGAACTAAAACTTAATTGAAATATTCTCAAAGATATAATCTGTGTAGGTTGTACATACAATTGTTCCTTAGTATTCAAGGGGAATTGCTTCCTCACTGTGGATGTCCTCCCTGTGGATACCAAAATCCACAGATGCTCAAATCCTGGATATAAAATTGTGTAGTTATTTGCATATAACCTACGTACATCCTCCATATACTGTAAACTATCTCTAGATTACTCCTAATACCTAGTGCAATGTAAATGCCATGTAAATAGTTGTTGTACTGAATTATTTCAGGAATAATGATAAGGAAAAAAGGTCTGTACATGTTTAGTACAGACACAATCATCCTTTCTTTTTTTTTTTTTTGTCCAAATATTTTCAGTCTGCAGTTGGTTGAATCCATGGATGCTGGAGCCTTTGGATACGGAGAGCTGATTGTACACAAATGTAAGCTTCCCTGAGGGAAAGTTCTCTTGAGGAAGATTCCTTCAGAAAGGGATTAAAAGGGTAAAATTAAATGAACTTATTGGAAAATCTAGAAAATACTTATCATCATTTACCAGCAGCATTTTCTATATAGACAAGGTGACACAATCATAATGATAAAAATAACCAAAATGGGGAGGTAAATGTCATTTTGTAGCTTGCTTCCGTTTTTTTGTTCCTGGGCAAATTGATTCAATTTCTTCAAGTTTTAGTTTTTTTAAAATGGGGATGATAATGTCTGTCCTGAATCTCTTTCAAGTTTTATAATAAATAACTGATAAAATACATGTAAAAGTATCTGGAAAATGCAAGTTGGATTATTTCCATAATTTTGATAATACACACTCATCTTTCTAATCCATGTATTAATATCATTGGTCTCTCAAAAACTAATACATATTTTGATATTCTAGAGAAATTCAGAAGTCTTTGTTCTTTTTTCCCCAAACTCCCACTCCCACCTGAGAGTCAGAGCTGTCTTTGCCTGTGATGCAATTATATAAGAGCACATTTATTGAGTACCTAGAATGTGCCAGGATGAATATATAACTACAAAGTTTTTTTTAATTTTTTGAGATGGAGTTTCACTCTTGTTGTCCAGGCTGGAGTGCAATGGCGTGATGTCAGCTCACTGAAATCTCTACCTCCCGGGTTCAAGCAATTCTCCTGCCTCAGTCTCCTTAGTAGCTGGGGTTACAGCACCCACAGCTGCACCTGGCTATTTTTTGTAGTTTTAGTAAAGACGGTGTTTCACCGTGTTGGCCAGGCTGGTCTCTAACTCCTGACCTGCAGTGATCCACCTGCCTCCGCCTCCCAAAGTGCTGGGATTAGAGTATACTTACAAAGTTTTTCTGGGTGCCAAGAATTGTTGCTCTAGGGTCTTCATATGTACTAACTCATTTAATATCTACAATAATCTTATAAAGTAGTATGAGTAAATCATTTTAAAAATGAGGAAAATCGAGATGAGATTAAAAATCCTGCCCAAGGTTTCACAAATAGTGGTTGACAGAAATGAGATTTGAATTTAGGCAGTGGGCTTGAGAGTCAGTGTCCTGCATTAAACTGCCTCTTAGACAGTACAGTATTATTCAGCCAAAAAATACAAACTCAGTATCTTCTATGTTTCTGACAGACTTTAACTAATTATAATAAGAACAAAAGTTACCACTCATTGACCTACTACATATATAACCCTAACTAGACACCGGTAAGTACTTTTAATGTTGAAAAGAACTACGTAAGGGAGTGCTACAACCTGAATTTTAAAGGTGAAGAAAGTTGGAGCCTAAAACAGTTGGATAAATACATACAAGTCATATATAGGAAAGGAAAGATTAAGTAAGTAAACAATGTCAGTCTGAGCCCAACATTTGCCTTCTCAGAAAATTCTATATACCCATTGCAAAGTCATGCAAAACTGAGGAAAGTGAGAGACCAAAGTCTTCTTGAGCTATACATACACCAAATAATAACAAAAAGGATGAAGAAATATTGAGCATTTAGAGTAGCAACCGTAAACATGCCAGAAAATAAAGCTCCCTAGTAAGTGTATGCCCGGAGTTTATTACTTTCCAAGTAGCATCACATTCCATTTAAAGCAAAGTTCAAAAGGAATTTTTGGAGTACAATTTTATTAAAACTCCAAAACTTTTGAAATCTAAGATTTCCAAAGCTCATAGTCTATAAAGGGAAAAAAGATTTCAAATCAAACATATTTGGAGTCCCAAGCCTCCAAATAAAGTACTGTCCTGTTCTTTCCTTTGGCTTTCTATATCCTGAATAATGTCCTTAAGGACTATTTTCTTAGTGACCGTGGAGAAAAGTGGATTATTTCATATAATCTCTGTAAAGGTATGGGGAAAAGAAAGAGATCAGCCTGTTACTGTGTCTATATAGAAGGAAGTAGACATAAGAGACTCCATTGGGCTCTGTATTTGAGATGCTGTTAATCTGTGACCTTACCTCCAACTTTGTCCTTGCAAGAGACACGTACAAAGGTGACTTAAGGTTACAAGGATTTTGGGCTGTGCAGAATGTGCTTTGTTAAACAAGTGCCTAAAGGCTGCTTGTGGTTAAAGATCATCACCATTCTCTTAAATCTCAAAAAAGAGAAAAACATTTGTCTCCTGCCCCTCCCTGGGCAATGGTTTGTTTACTAAGCAAGGAGAAAACCGCCTTTAGGAATAAGGTGGGGCTTGCTGGAGCAATACTGCTAAAAGGTTTATGGAGATGTTCGCATATGCATCTCAAGGCACAGCATTTTCCTTTAACTTTATTTATGTTACAAGGATTTTTGTTCATATGTCTTACTGCTGACCTCCCTACGATGACCCTGTTATCCTGCCACTTCCCTTTTTCTTTGAAGGTAAAGATAATGATCAATAAATACTAAGGGAATTCAGAGGCCGGTGCAGGCGTGGGTCCTCTGTAAGCTAAGCGCCGGTCCCCTGGGTCCTGCTTTTCTTTCTCTACACTTTGTCTCTGTGTTATTATTTCCTTTTCTCAAGTCTCTCGTTCCACCTAAAGAGAAGCACCCACAGGTGTGGAGGGGCAGGCCACCCCTTCAAGGGTTTTTCCTTTGTGTCACAAAATTCAACTATTTCATGGACCTTTAAGTCTATACACAAACTCAAACTATAGCTTCTGATATGGTTTGGCTCTGTGTCCCCACCCAAATCTTATGCTGAATTGTGATCTTCAGTGTTAGAGGAGGGGTCTGGTGGGAGGTGATTGCCTCATGGGTGCGGATTTCCCCCTTGCTGTTCTCATGCTAGTGAGTGAGTTCTCACAAGATCTGGTTGTTTGAAAGTGTGTGCACTTCCTCCTTCGTACTCTCTCTCTGCTTCTCTGCCATGGTAAGACCTGTTTGCTTCCCCTTCGCCTTCCACCATGACTGTCAGTTTCCTGAGGCCTCCCAGCCACGCTTGCTCTATAGCCTGTGGAACTGTGAGTCAATGAAACTTCTTTTCTTCATAAATTACCCAGTCTCAAGTAGTTCTTTGTAGTAGTGTGAGAACAGACTAATGCAGCTTCCATTTTATAATAATAGGAAGGTTTTAGAACTATAAAATTGACAACAAAAATAATAGTGGGCCAGGCGCGGTAGCTCATGTCTGTAATCCCAGCACTTTGGGAGGCTGAGGTGGGCAGATCACGAGGTCAGGAGATCAAGACCATCGTGGCCAACATGATGAAACCCCGTCTCTACTAAAACTACAAAAATTAGCTGGGTGTGGTGGCAGCGTGTGCCTGTAATCAGGAGGCTGAAGCAGGAGAATCCCTTAGACTGGGGACGTCGAGGTTGCAGTGAGCCGAGATTGCACCATTGCACTCCAACCTGGGCACCAAGAGTGAAACTCTGCCTAAAAATAAATAAGTAAATAAAAATAAAGGTCCATTGAGGTAAGAAAAGTGCTCATAGCATAGAATTCATTGCAGCTTAAAGGGTGATTTAAAGATTTAAATGCATTTTAAGTTTATTATTTCATTTAATTATCACAGCAACCTTATGAGATTGGTGCTATAATTATCCCCATTTTACAAATGAGAAAATGAGAGATACCAGAAGGTTGAGTAACTTGTCTGAGATCACACAACAGATGAGGGGAAGAGACAGGAGTCCAACCCAGGTCACCTAGTACCCATATTCTTACTTGAAATCCTAATTATTCAGATGTATAGAACCAGCTCATCATCTTCCCTGAAATACTAAAGGAGCTAAGAGAAGTTTGTATTATCAACAAGAAGATGAAAATAAGAAACAATTTATTTCTTTTAAGCTGCCAGCTTTAGATCAGTTCTTCAGGACAGTGAAGACTACCTGAAGGACAAGGTAAATGGGAGTAACTTTTGCTTGACCTCTGTCACCACTCTTGCTAGCTATTCTAAAGGATTTTAGAATCAAACAAGCCTGTCCTAGGCAGAGGTGCTGGGTGGGTGGGGACACCCAATCCCCTATTCCCCTGCAGTAGATGTCAGCAGTAGACAAGGAACAGGAAGGATTGACCCAGAAAGCAACAAGATTCAGGAGGACAGCTGTCACTCCTTTTTCTAGCCCTCTCTGCAACCTCCTCATGTCCCCGCTCTCAGTTCCATCGTTTCTAAATCCTGTGCAGAAGCTTCTGTAGCCTTTGGGAGGTGAGACAATGCACCCATTATAGAACCCCTAGAAGTAGGCCTTGTTTCTAGCTCAGCTCAGTAACCTTCATCAGTCATCATCCTCTAGTGTCTAAGAGAACTAAGAAATCTCCCATTAGGAAAGGTTGTTTTCCTCTTCCCATGATTATCATAACAGAAGCTTTTGGCACTATGTTTTGGTTTTGGTTTTTTGAGACAGCTTCATCCTTGTTGTCCAGGCTGGAGTGCAATGGTACAATCTCAGCTCACTGCAACCTCTACCTCCTGGGTTCAAGTGATTCTCTCCTGCTTCAGCCTCCTGAGTAGCTGGAATTAGGTGTGCGCCATCACGCCTGGATAATTTTGCATTTTTAGTAGAGATGGGGTTTCGCCATGTTGTCCAGGGTGGTCTGAAACTCCTGGTCTCATGTTATCCACCAGCCTTGGCTTCAAAAAGTGCTAGGATGAGCCACCATACCAGGCCTTGGCATTATGTTTTGATGACAAAATTCTGACCAGTCAGATTCAGTGAGAATCTAACAAAAGTCATTCTAGTAATTATTACTTAATAGCTCTGCCAAGGCCTGCCCCGGCCCAAAACATTTCTTCTCCTTTCTCACCCACCTAGAATAAAGCCGGGAATAATTTTTGTTAGAGAGTTTCTCATTTGAGTCTCCAAGTGTCTTATTTTGAACAGCAAAAATCCCTGTGAATTTTGGTATTTGACTAACTTACCCCAGAAAGAAGAGATCATTTATGGAATGGTGATTTGATGGGATATGAACACTACATTAGCAGCGTATTTTGGGTACTGTCTATGTACAGAATGCTTGATAGATACACAGGAGGGGTACAGGGTAGCAGAGGCTCCCTAAGGAAACACCTAAAAATTGGGTAGGAAAAGAGAAGAACAGAGAATAAACCATCATCGCTACTGCATTTTCCATGAATTCTTTCCTATCAGAAGGTTTTCCTCCAAACATTGACTCTTCAAAACCCACTTCTGATGGACCTCGCTGAACTGACTGGCTGGGATTTGAATCCTTCTGGGAGAGTTGTCAAGTACCACAGAACATGACAGACCAGAAGTAATAAAATTGAGGTTTGTGGCTGTGACTAGAGGGGAAAAAATTCTTCAGTCTAGAAGTCTAGAATACTTTTTGAAGGTATAATTTTATTTCAGGTAAATTCTGGCTAAATTATTCCAACAGGATTTAAAACCCTTATTTAATAAAGTTACAATTAAGTCAGGAGTAGGCACAATTCTACCTCATACCTTAATGTAGGCACAATTAGTCTTGAGATTAGAGGGCTGAAGAATGGGTAATTTATAGACTCATGAATTGCTTCTCCCTCATGTGAACAAGGGCAATGGGAATGTGAGCACTACTCACAGTACTGTACTCATCTCTATGTATTGCTGGACATTTTCAGGAGTGGGGTTCAGAAACATGTAGAAGTCAAAAATTCCTCCAATAGTCTGGAATGTTAAAGAAGGATATGGGCTGAGAGTGGTTTTTGAGGAGAAAAAAGCAAAGTACAAAATAAGCACCAATAAAAGAAGTGCAAAGATTACTATTAATATTTCTAACATTGGTATGCTACCTAGGCTGGCTGCCTAATTATATTAGGCCCTATTCATAGCTGTAGTAACCTGTAAGTGTGTGCCTGGATTTCCCAGTTCCACATGTTCACAACTTTCTTTTTCAAAGAGTTCATCAAGTCAGTTACTTACTGCACTTATGCATGAAGGGATTAAAATATGCTGCTCTGGCATATTGACAATTGAAGTCAAGGGCACTAGAAAAAGAGCAGGTGCAAAAAGATCACTCTGATCTTTGTCCTGTTTCTTAAAAACTTGGAATCCCCATGTGAAAGATATGCACCCTATGCTAGAAAGATGCAACATTCTCATCATCAAGGACAGGACATTGTGACTAGGAAAATACTGTGCAGACTTGTTAAAATAACTATTGTCCTTTAAGTCTCCCCCAAATAATTTAATTGTGTTCTTCACAATTTACTATTCTTTGTCCAATTCAGTATATAAGTATCTGACTCTGCTTCTTCAGGTCTTTATTTCTTTATGAGGGCTCCCATACTACGTAAAACGTGTTAAATAAATCTGTATACTTCTTTCCCATTAGTTTATCTTAGACCAATTTCATTATCAAATCAAGCTGGGAGCGTTAAGAGAATGGAGGTAGAATTTTTCCACCCCCACTACACACACACACACACACACACACATGCCCCTGAGAGAGGGAGTTAGTTTAAACCCAAGCACACAATTAAGGAAAGCCACTGCAGAAGCAATGCATTTCAAATATTTCTAGACTAATTTAATGCAGAAATGTGGCCTTGGCCTTGCTGAGATGAAAAGGCAGAGCCAGACATTACATTACCATGAAATTTCTAATACTGTTTGTTCAAGTGGCTTCTGATTTCTCCAGTTATGTGTCTTTAGTGTTATGTGTCTTAATGGTATTTTGCAATAAATTAGAATGAATGTGTATCTTTCATTAAAAAAATTTCCATTTTGAAATCAAAATATTAAATTGTAGACAATCTCTCAATCTATTTGCTTCTAATTAATAAGCATTTTTAAAGGAGAAAAGACAAAATTAGCATTTAAATTGTGCATTTGCTTCTTTATAATTTAACCAGACAATCACATTACCTTGGGCTTGGAATTCAGGAGAAGAACACCATGAGCATTAAAATCACTCTCTATGCAATTATAAAAAGGATGAACTCCATAGAGATTGCTAAAAGGCTGCAACAGCAAGAAGAAATATTATGTTTTCTGATGGTTTAGTATCATTTTATTATTCTACTAAAAGAGACACAGTAGAAATTAATGACCTGCCAAAAATATATAATTTCTATTGTGAGGGTAAAGGCAAACTAGTGAAAACCAGAGTGGATGTAAAATTTTGAACTTGTCTTTATGACTAAGTGTAAACCAATATGATTACTGAGAGTAAGTCATATTTACAGTTATAGAGTAAATAACATGTATACTCTAAGAATAGAGTAAATCATATTTATATTTATGAGAGTAAATCATATTATATTTATAGGATCTTATAGAAGCTCATTATTATTCATGGTCCCTGCTTCTTTCAGTAAACAAACTTCTAGTATTAACAATCTATACTCGCATATTACTGTTGATGAGTGAGCTCTGGAAAACATTCCATATTTAATAAAATTCATGTCATGCTTAAAGGATAGATGTTCATGTTCATCAAATCCATAGACTGAAGTGGATGGGACCGCAGTTGTCATTTGTATAAACTGGCTAGAAAAAATCAGGCCTCCAAGAAATGTTTCCCACCTGTGCCAGACAAGAAGCAAGAAGACAGTAACCAGACAGCTCTTACAGAGAAAGTGTTTTTTCCATTAGATTCTGGTTTTAATAAATCCTGTAAAGTTAGCCCAAATAGAGGATGACAAAACAAAAACAGGTGTGAGGGGATCTGAGGCAATGGTAGGAAATTCATGTCCATTGAGTATTTACTAAATGCTAGCCCATACACTGATTATAAATTCTATGGTGTTCATTCCATCCTTATAATGGCCCTATGGGAAAGCATTATTATTCCATTTTATAAAGGAAGAAAATGAGACTCAGAAAGAGTAAAGTATCAGGCCTCTAAACCCAAGCTAAGCCATCACATCCCTGTGACCTGCACCTATACATCCAGATGGCATGAAGCACTGAAGAACCACAAAAGAAGTGAAAATAGTTAGTTCCTGCCTTAACTGATGACATTCCACCATTGTGATTTGTTCCTGCCCCACCCTAACTGATCAGTTAACCTTGTGACATTCCTTCTCCTGGGCAATGAATCTCAGGAGCTGCCTACAGAGGACCTTGTGACTTCCACTCCTGCCCACAAGAGAACAACCCCCTTTAACTGTAATTTTCCACTACCTACCCAAATCCTATAAAACTGCCCCACACCTATATCCCTTTGCTGACTCTTTTTTCGGACTCAGCCCACCTGCACCCAGGTGATTAAAAAGCTTTGTTGTTCACACAAAGCCTGTTTGTGGTCTCTTCACATGGATGTGCATAACATAAAGTCCCATAACTTGCCTAAAATTTTGCAAATAATAGTACCAAAATTCAGTGAGTTTTGCCTGCTCAAATTTTAGCAAAGCATTTTATCTGTGGAGATGGAAGTGGGTCTTTCTTGAAATAAAAATAGTCCATGTTCAAACAAAGGTTGGAAAATATTGAGTTACCCAAACCTGGCTAGATTCCTTTTGCAGAATTTTATGTTTGTTTGTTTTGTTTTGTTTGGAGCGGAGTCTCGCTGTGTCGCCCAGGCTGTAGTGCAGTGACGCGATCTCAGCTCACTGCAAGCTCCGCCTCCCGAGTTGACGCCATTCTCCTGCCTCAGCCTCCGGAGTAGCTGGGACCACAGGCGCCCGGCACCACGCCCAGATAATTTTTTGTATTTTCAGTAGAGACGAGGTTTCACCGTGTTAGCCAGGATGGTCTCGATCTCCTGACCTCATGACCTGCCCGCCTCTGCCTCCCAAAGTGCTGGGATTACAGGCGTGAGCCACGGTGCCCAGCCTCCTTTTTCAGAATTCTTATTGAGGAACATTATGATTCCCCAAGAATGCTTGATTGTTGCAAGCATAATGATTCTCCAAGAGGTGACTCTCACACATGACATTTTTCAAAGGTAGCAGATTATAGAAACCTATATAGAATGCCTGTGGACATTGTGGAAGCCTATCTTAAATCCCTTCAGGGAAAGAGGGAGAGCAGCAGTGGTGTTGGTGACATTACAGAGTCGCAGTAATGGTAGCCCCATGGTGCTGCCCAACTCATACCTCCCACCGCCCTCTATTGTGGTTCAATGCCTGCTCCTAGTCCACAAGACCGACAGGTGCACCTAAGTCCACTGTGAGAGGAATTGCTCACACACTTGAGGAGACTGCTACTAAGTAACAGCATGGTATGGCCAGTGCTGTTACTTAATACGTTTGGTAGAAATCATTGCTTTTAGTCCCTCTCTCTTCATTCAAGGAAATTTTTCCGAGTGCCATAAGCTGGAGAAATACACAGTGGAATATGAAGCAGGAACAGTGGACCATTATAACACAATGGGCTATGTGGAGACAAGCTCTTGTTAATAAGGGCGCAGAACAGGAGCATGCACTTACCATAGCCTGAGAAGGTAAAAGATCAGGGAAAGCTATTATGAGCAGGTCAGGTACTGTATAGGAAGAGGAACAGTCTGTATCAACTCTGTTTCCCATAGGAAAAAAGCTTTAATTAACTTTTTCTTGTGTTTTTAGTTGGATACAGGTTTCTCAGACCCTAATCAATAAGAAAACTCATTTAATCTTTCAAGTCATCAGGAGCCTCTGAACAAGATTTATCTTTCATTTTTTTCTCTGACAAGCATCCAAGCCTCTATGTATAACTTTCTAATAGTTCATTAAAAAGTCACTTTGCCAAAAAAAACATGAAATAAACACCAAAATGCTACTGGAGTCCTTTCTGATTAATTAATAATATTAATAGTAATCATTTGCCTCAAAGATTATGTAAGTATATCTATATATAGATCTAGCTATAGATGCTATATATAGATCTATAGATCTATATATAGATCTATATAGATATATAGATAAATATATTTGACACAGAATCTCACTCTGTGGCCCAGGCTGGAGAGCAGTGACATGATTATTACTCACTGCAGCTTCAATCTCCCACGTTCAGGCAATTCTCCCACCTCAGCCTCTCAAGTAGCTGGGACTACAGGTGTGTACCACCATGCCTGGCTAATTAAACAAAGAAAAAATTGTAGAGACAGGGTCTCACTATGTTGCCCAGGCTGGTGGCAAATTCCTGGCCTCAAGCAATCCTTCTGCCTCCAGTTTCCCAAAGCACTGGAATTATAGGTATGCGCCAACACGCTGGGTCATGAATATTAATGAGAGAAAGATGTGCTCTTAGTTAAGCATCTGTCTCAAAGGTTGTATAAGAATATCAACAGTACTTAAGAAATTACCTTGAGTTTGAGCTCCAAAGAAATCATTCATAAAAGGTGTACTAAAAAGTTACGTTCAAAATATTGAAAATCAGCTCAGCACATGCTGACCAATCAGAATCCATAGGGGCCATAGCCTGAAGCGGGAACCTGAATGCCCCAGAAGATGACAGGCACTGGCCCTGTGCAAGAAAGAGATTTCAGGTATTGGCCCTTAGCTGGAATTAGGGAAGCTGTAAAGTGGCTGAGGGGCTGCAGGACAACAGAGGGGGGTGGAGATGTGAGACTAGCCTAGGGCAGCAGCTACTCACTGTTATGGAAATACTTTAACATGTTAGCAACAACTATGACCATGCTGGTGTCTGTCTCTAAGAACAGTCAGTATGCCTCTAAGGAAGTATTTCCTATTTTGTATGTGTGTGTGTGTGTGTGTGTGTGTGTGTGTTTGTGTGTGTGCCACCATGCCCCAGCTAATTATTTTCTTTCCTTTTTCTTTTTTTGAGACGGAGTCTCGCTCTGTCGCCCAGGCTGGAGTGAAGTGATGCGATCTCGGCTCACTGCAAGCTCTGCCTCCCCGGGTCAGGCCATTCTCCTGCCTCAGCTTCCCAACTAGCTGGGACTACAGGTGCCCGCCACCACGCCAGGGTAATATTTTGTATTTTCAGTAGAGACGAGATTTCACCGTGTTGGCCGAGATGGTCTCGATCTCTGTGATCCGCCCACCTCGGCCTCCCAAAGTGCTGGGATTACAGGCGTGAGCCACTGTGCCCAGTATGGAATTATTTTCTAATTCAACTTACCTCTAAAGTTTAAAGATAACTTTAGCTTACAGAAAATGTCATTTAAGAGAAAATCTTTGGCCTTGACTTTTCTATGTAAAGAATAGTATCAATTAAGCTTTAGTAGTATACTATCAATGAATGATCCTTCATAAGGCAATTTATGCTCCTGTTTATAGAAGACCCTGATTTCCTTGGAATTATCTAAAGTGTTATTTACTTAGAGAAAGCAAGCAGAAGCAAGGACAACATGCTGTGTGTCTCATTAGTTTCAACCACAAACTTGAAATGCATCCCCCTAGATATATTTTGTTAAGTACACACTTTTGGACTCTACTTTCCTTAGCAGAAAATGAATCTAATCATTATCCATAAAATTCACATTAGTTGTTCTGAAACAGCTGGGTTGCCATAGTTTGTGGCATATTGTGAGTTGTTATTGCCAGTTCACTAGGGAATAATTGATATAAGAGGCATAAGCTGTGTCAGTCCTCTCTCTCTCTCTCTCATTTCTTTTTATAACTTCCAATGTTCTAAAATGGTTAGCACCATTACAGAGAGTCCACAGTCTCTTGAGATTTTCCTAAGCCATATTGACAAATGTTCTCTTCTATTTCTCCTTTCCTTTCATGAACAGTGATTGTATACAAAGAAAAGAAAATCATATAAAGGAAAGGAAAATAATGCTTGAATAAGAAACCAGATTTCATTGTTTATTTTGAAATTACCTACATTTGACATTAAAAAATGAGGGCTTTATCAGTCTACAAACTAGACCCTAATAAGTCAAAAAAAAAAAAAAAAGAGGAGGAAAAAAATAGTATGATGTCAACAATGCTGAGTTTTAAAATGATATTGAAATAAAGCATTCTCGTTGTTCAAGTGAAACTTAATTTGAGTGCAATTAAAATAATACCACATACAAACAAAATAATTTCACACTACTTTTAAGTATTTTATAAATGAAATAAAACTGACTAGATCAGATGAAATTTATTTATTAAAAGTGAAATAAAACTTCCTTAGCATTTTACTTATTGTTTCAAAAAAGATAGCTCTCCATATCTGTTTATTATTATAAGGAATTCCCCATATTTATCCATTCTTTATATTTAACCTCCTTTTTCAACTAAGCAGAGGTACACACACTGTGGCTTATATAAATAAATATTATCTTTTTAGAATGTGAGGGGAAAGGGTTGGTCTAGGCAAACTATATATTTTGTATATATGAATAGATGATGGAATTCTAACACATGCGTTCCAACATTTATTATATGAGCTATGTACTGACAGGAATGATAAAACCATTTTATATTTCCTCCTTTTACTTCCTGTCATACTGTTCTTTTTATAACTAGAAAATATCTAGAGTCTTTTTCTTCTTTTGTGCCTTTCTTATGTAGTTCTTTTAAACAAAATAAGGCCTCAGTGCAACTACCTCCTCCCTGAAGTCTTACCTAATTCTTGTCAGAATTAAAATCTCCTTTTGCATTCCTCACACCTCCATTTGGCTTTTTTTTTTTTTTTTTCATTCTCTTAGCTGTCATAGTTAGCCCTTTTGAGAACAGGTAGTATGTCCTTTATTCCTTCTTGTTCCCAATAATAAACACCAAGTGAATATTGAGCAAATGTAATTTTCCTATATACTTGGAGAAAACACAAGGTGCAACAGAATTTGTTGAGTATCTAGTATAGCAATACATAGTAATAGAAAACTGAGCCCTTCCACTCTCTACTTTGGGTACATGGTAATTCACAAATCACTGGAGAAAGTCCTACAAATCTGCTTAATGGGAGCAGAGTGAGGAGATAGAGGATGTATTTACCAAGATTCCTGAACTGCAGCACACACGGGAGCATTGAATGTCAGAGCAAACATGACTCCACAGGCTCGCGCTCAGTCAGAGAGGATGTCAAGCCAACACTCATACCTCAGCCTTAACAACCAGACTTGCAGGCAGCTGGAATATTTTTCTTAAAGGGCGAAAGTCATCTTAGACAATGCAATACAGGGGAAATGCCTTCTGAGCAAATCTGAGTTCTAGTCTCATTTCTATTATTAAATGATACAGACAAGTTTCTTCAGGTTTCTGTGATTTGTTTCTCTAAAAAGACAGATTGAAAAGGATAGAACCTGATGGCCTTTTTTAGCCCTTCAATCTCAATGTATTATCCCTCCGTGTGTTGCTCAGTCATTCGAAAGAACTTGGTTATAAACCTAGCTGAGCCATCAAGTCGACTGTTTCTGCGCTCATGTGCTCTAACTTGACCTTCTCATCTGTTATGGTCGATGAACTGCCTGTGCTCCTGAGATGAACTCTTTCAGCAACTCATTGGACTCCAGCCTTCCTCCCCTTTTTCTTACACCATCTTTCATATCATCATACAACACCTATTTTTATCTCATCTTCAAAAAATAACAACTTACATTCCCTTTTTTGACCTCATTTCATCCATTTCTCTTTTCCTTAAAATTAACTTTTCCAAAAGAATTGTTTACTCTCAATCTTTTCCCTTTCTGTCTCTGATCTCTCTTGAAGATACTCATCTCAGGCCTTAACCTCCACAAAACCCTACTGGAACTGCTCTGAATTTTTTCACATCCTCTTTTCTGAAACATTTTCTGCATTCTTTTCAGTTTGGGTGAAGAAACTCCATATTTCTATAATTTCAGTCCAATTGTGTCTTGCTATTTCTTTGCATCCCAAAAAGGTATTTACAGAGCAACGGACAAGTACTCACCGGTATTTACTTATTGAATATTTATTATGCTTGGAGATGTGAAACATGCAAAACTGAGCCAGACATTAGTTTTGCCATAAGGAGGTTAAAATATGGAGGGAGAAATAAGACAGTGAAGTTAATGAATATGATGCAAGATAGAAAACTTGATTTTCTTAATATAACTGTAAATATTTATGTTGTAAATATAAATATTATTTTATACTTCTTAAATACACATGTTGCAAATATTTATAAATAAGACTTTAAAGAAAAGTATATATTTGGTGCTCCTGGAGTTCAGAAGAAAGAGAGATTATTTCTATATATGGTTTTCAGGCAGGCTTCATGAAGAAGGTAGATGAAGCATTAGAAGAATTTGGATATAAAGAGACAGCAGAGAAAGGCATTCAAGAAATGGAAGAAAGAGGAAACAGTTTGAATAAATGTAGAAAAGAGCAAAAGTATAGGACAGGCCCCAGAAATAACAGGCCAGTAGCCCAATTTGGCTGGAAGTAGTCTATACAAAGAACATTGGAAAATTTGGATGGGATGTGAGGTATAAACTAAGTTTTTGATATGTAAAGTTGAAAGAGCAGAAGGACAATAAAGTGGAGTTGTCCAACAGGAAGCTGAAAGTATGAAACTGGAGCAAGTCGAAACTTAAGATGCAGATTTAAAGATCTGCAGAATAGGAGTGCCCAGAAAAGCAATGGCATGATCAAGGGTGAAAGTGCAGAGAGAAGAGAGGAAGAGCAAAGTGAAATTGTCAAGGATTGTTTTTATGTGTGGCTTTCTCAGCACAAATGAATAAGAAAATTAGATTCAAGCTCACAATTAGTCAACAAATATTTACTGAGTACCAATATGTTGGGGATGCTGAAACAAAACTTGAGTCCCCACCATGAGGGATCATTTGTTCTAACAGAAGATAATAAACACATAAAACAACTGAAAACACTCAGAAGAAACTTTCAAATATTGATAAGAAGATAAAATATGTACCTGTGACACAGAGTGAAGGAGACAAAATACAATAACAATTACCATTTATAGAGAACATAGCTTTGCCTGTATTGTTTCACTCTAGCCTTAATGAAAACCAATTTTACAGAAAAAGGAGTTACATTTCAAGATTTTTAATTACTTCCTCAAGTTAACACAGCAACCCAAGTGGCGAAGTAGAAATTTGGACTCAAGTTCCTCTGACCTAAAGACTATACAGTTATTCCTGGGTATCCTTAGGTTCGACATCCACAGATTCAACCATTTTTGGATGAAAATAAAATATTGTATTCGCAGGAGGTGAGGGAGTGGTCCTGAAACCAATTCCCCACGGATACCTAGGGACGACTGTACAATTGACTATGGTGAATTTCTTCTGTCTGAGTATTCGTTTAATTCCAAAAAAGGTTATATTACCACTTCCATGTTCTGTAAAGTGTGCTTTAAGCTTCTTTTCCTTCTATGATGATGAAATTGCTACCCACTGCATTCTCTTTTATTCTGCCCACTGTGACCAAGGACACATAGCTGCAAGACCGATGTTCAATGCTTTTGTATCAATTTTCTATTGCTATGCATCATGCCACCCCAAAACTAAGTAAATTAGAATATCAACACTGCAATTCCTCACAATGGCCTGCGAAGCTCTTCCACTGGTCTTACTTGGGATTATATACGTGGCTACAGTCAGCTGATGACTAGGTTGGCAGTTCAGCTAAGACGGTCAGACTAGGTGGGCTAATCGAGCTTCTCTTTCCAGATGACCTTTCATCCCAAACTTCTGCACATGAAACCGAAGTGTTCCAAGGGCATCAGATGGAACCTATCAGGCCTCTTGAGGCTGGGACTCAGAAATCATACATCTCTTCTTTCACATTCTATTAGTTCTAGAAAGTGATAGGGCCAGCTCAAAGTCCAGGGATGATAAATTAGACCTCATCTTTTTGTAGGAGGAAATGAAAAGGATTTGTTGGCCGTTTTGAATTCACTATAGATTATTCTCTATATACAAATTATTTGCATTCTTTCCACATGCAAATATAGTTGCTTCCTCCTAAAATCCTTAAAAGGATCCACCCATAACAACATCTAGTTAAACATCCACAATCTCATACTCATGGTAAGTCTCCTCAGGTCGTCATCTTGGTCCAAAGGTAAAATATCTGCCCCTGCACACCCAACATACACAAAGGTTGAACAAGGATAGGAAAATTGCAATCATCATTCCCAATTAAAAAGAGAAATGGTAGGAAATACATAGCAATATTTGGTCCATAGCAATTCTGAAATCCACCCAGCACACGTTAGGGTCCCCTACTCTGGAGGTAGAAAACATTTCTGTATTAAGGTCCAGTTTTGTCCTTTAAAATTGATCCCTAATACATTGTTATTTTTCTCTTCGCTCCCTCTTATGGCTCCAGGTTTCATTTTTTAGAGGTCCTTCCTTTCTCAGAAAAAAAATGGCAATGTTTATAGCTGAGTAGCTTTCTAATCCTACTTGCTATCCATAGAGAGTGGAGTCTCAGAGGCTCTAATGTAATGCCCTTAAAATCTTGTAAATTTTTTATAAATATGATGAAGTTCATTCCATGCTCCAAAAGCCTTCATAATTATTATTGAGACAGAAGTCCCTTCCTTGTGTTCAGGGTGCTGTGAGAAAATGTCTTTAATATTTTTTAAAGCCCTTTGTCTGGTTTAGAAGGCCTATCAGACATCATGCTAACTTGTTCTGTGGTCTCAACAAAGGCTTTTATAGCCACACACTTGTTAATCTTTACCTACAGCCATTTCTTTCTTTGGGAATATTTTGCTGGCTGGAGAGACAGAGGATGAGAAACAGTTTGATATTCCAACTCAGCCAGTCCAAGACCTTCTATTTTCTTTCTAAATTCTTTTTTTTAAACTGTACTTTTCCTTGTTTAGTTTATTTCTCTTCTACTATAACTTTATACACAATGTAAAGAGGTCAATATATTCAGTATTCTGCCCAGAAATCTCCTTTGTCAGATACACAAGTTCATTAGGTACATTTTCTACCTTCCAAATTATTGTAGGTAATTGTACAAAACATGTGTGGCCATATTTTTAGCGTCCATTAACAATTTGTTCACCATCCCACAAGATTTTACTAACTTTTTACTATTTTTACAGCCTCTGCCCATCAGTGGGTCTCAAAGCCAATGATAAATGATTTATATTTATGTCACCAATGGCACTGCATTTCTAATGTATGCCATTGTAACACATTTTATATATTAGTTATTAGTTTCTGCATACTAAAAACCACTCAAAAATTTAGTGGTTTTAAAAAGCATTATTTCTTATGATTCTGTGAGCTGACTGGGCAATGATTCTGGTTGGTCTTACCAGTAATACAAGCATAAATTAGGATTGGCGCACCTTGTAGTCAGAAAGGAACCAGCTGTCAGCTATGCTGTGGTTGGATCTGGATGGTACAACAGGCCTCACTCTATGTCTGGAAACTTACCTGGAATGACTGGAACCAGTGAAATGATTAGACCTCTCTTTCTGTGTAGACTTTCATCTCAGGCTTCTTTACATGATGGCCAAAGTGGTCAAAGAGGATAAAAGAAGGAGTTGCAAGGCCTCTTGAGGCCAGCTTTGCAGCCACAGGTCATGTCCCTTGCATTTTATTAGTCAAAGCATTATGCAGGACCTCCCAAATTCAAGGGGTGAAGAAGTAGACCCCACCTCTTGATGGGAGGAGCTGTAAAGTACTTGTGGCCATTTTTACTCTATCACAGTTAGAAACTCAGTGTATCCCCATGGAATAAAGATGGCTAAGTGAGCTGTATAAACATTGAAAGCTGTGTGGCACTGGCTGTTAGAACCAGAAGCTGATCATCTGAGTTATAAAACCAAGCATAGTTTTACTTTCTGTGTAGCCATAGCCATGTTGTAATTCAAAGACATATTGAAAGGAAAGAGGTGGTCATAAGTATGTATATTAACTTAGAAATCCAAAGCAAAAATTGGCATGATACTGTTTTGCATAATACTAACAATATGTCCTACATTAATTCAAATAGTCACTATAACTTTAGACTATTAAGTATATGTTTTTGATTGCCACAATGGTCAAGAATATCACCACTGATTAATAATAATAACAGTGAAAATAATAACAGTTGATACTTACTGAACATGTACCATGTACCAGTTCAGTTAGAAATTTGAAAAGGAACACAGAATTTTAAAACAGAATGACAATCATCCTTACAATTCAATTATTCTGAGTACACAATTTAGCAAGAAGCTAAATGAAAAAGTTTTCCTACTCACCACACAGTTTTAAAGTTAAGCAACACATTTCTAAGTTTGCTGATTCCATAACCTCCATGACTTCCCCAGGTATGTGCTGTTTCTAAGGACAAAACGAAGATCACATTAGCATCCATTGTACTTAAATACTGTCTTTGTCTTTTTTCTTTTTTCTTTTTCTTTTTTTTTGAGACGGAGTCTCACTCCGTGACCAGGCTGGAGTGCAGTGCAGTGGCGCAATCTCAGTTCACTGCAACCCCCACCCCCCTAGTTCAAGCGATTCTCCTGCCTCAGCCTCCCGAGTAGCTGGGAACACAGGCGTGCACCACCACACCCAGCTGCTGTTTGCATTGTTAGTAGATACAGGGTTTCACCATGTTGGCCAGGATGTTCTCGATCTCCTGACCTTGTGATCCGCCCACCTCAGCCTCCCAAAGTGCTGGGATCACAGGCGTGAGCCACTGCACGTGGCCGCCTTTTTTCTTATGACTCAGAATTGAGATAACCTGTCATTTACCAATTCCACGTTATGTTTTGCATCAGCAGCCTCATTTAAGGGAAAATCAATATTGAGTGGAACTTCAAATCATTTACTACTAGAATCATAAATCTAAAATATATTTGAAAAGCAAAAATTGTATTAATTTTTAAAAAATGATCTAATTCTAATGTTATATTCAGTTTTAATGTAACCAATAAGTAAAATGGGAAATTTATAGTTATTGCCAGAATGAGATATCATGAAGTACTTAATCAAATGATGTTATGATATTTGAAAACTTCCATTAATAAACACTGTATTCATGAAAAATATAGACCATGAGTTCTACCTACCTTAAATTGGAGCCGATCTGAAGTATGAAATTCTGTATCCATTGCAACTGGGGAAATATAATTGCAAAGCAGAGATGTAGTGTCACATTTGCTTAATATTATCCTATAAGATAAACTGATTTTATTAGCTCAAATGAAACATATTTATTTATTTATTTATTTATTTTTTTTGAGACGGAGTCTCGCTCTGTCACCCAGGCTGGAGTGCAATGGCCGGATCTCAGCTCACTGCAAGCTCCGCCTCCCAGGTTCACGCCATTCTCCTGCCTCAGCCTCCCAAGTAGCTGGGACTACAGGCGC
>NW_012118443.1:906562-945372 GCF_000951035.1 Colobus angolensis palliatus
GGGGTTTCACCGTGTTCGCCAGGATGGTCTCGATCTCCTGACCTCGTGATCCACCTGTCTCGGCCTCCCAAAGTGCTGGGATTACAGGCTTGAGCCACCACGCCCGGCCCAAAACATATTTATGTTTTACAAGTGAATGTTGTTCCTTAAGTTAAAAGAATGTTGATAAACAGGGAAATAAACAATTTATTCTAATGAGGAAAGGAAATTAAAATAAAAATGCCTAAGTAAAAGCAAAAATATTGAGCAGTAGATGTTAGATATTGAAATGGTAATAAGAAAAATCTAATTCCCTTCACAGTATATCTCTAAGAATAGGAAAAACTGCAACAATTAAAAAATTGGTCATTTAACTCTGACTTAATTGATTACAATACAGTCTTTTCTGTAGTAGAATGAAATAATGAACAGGGGGCTTTCCTCTAGTCATATTCAGTCAGCTGTCAACGACTTCTAAAAACTTGCCATGGAAGTCATTAAACGGCAGCCACGGGTGATCGCTGAAGTTCCAGGCACAGCGGCTCTCCTTGTGGTGCTATCCTTCTTCCTCACCCTGCACAACTGTGTGTGAAACGGTCACTCACAGCTCAGCTGCTGGAACCTCCAATTAACACCACCATCACCACTGTCACCATCATCACCGCCACCCACTCACCCATTCCAACTAAGGCTTCCATTTTCAGGTTCAAGGACAGAGGCCCATTTCCTCAGGTAAATTCTTAGTGATGGCCACAAGTTTTAGTCTAGTGTGGCAAAGCTCCTCTTATATTGTTTTGCTCTGGAAGATTATTTCCAAAGACCTGATTCACAAGGAATCCATTACAATTTGGGAGCTGTCTAAAATCAGTAAGCAAAATGATCCAATGGTAAAATTGGGGCATGATGAGCTCTCCCAGGTCCAGAATTAAGTGCCAGTCTAGGTATCCATTACAAATAAGCCAAAGGCAGCCCAAACTATGAAGACACTGACAATCTGTCTTAGTGAATTGCTCAAAGTCCTTCTACCTCTTAGGCAATTCTGTTCCGTTTAACCTCTGTTCCCAGTCAGAATTTAATTTGTTAATGATTTAATTTGTCTGATTTTTATTTATTTTATTCAGTTTTATGGTTCACTGCTCTTACTTTTCCTGAAATCTTTCTTTTAACTTCAAATTTTAATCAGTATTCAAAATGTTTCCCATAATGGTCTCTGCTAAAATCTGTAAAGCTCAGCCCAATGGCAAATTTAGAATAACAGAAAATAGCATATAATGTAAGTTAGCTCAATCAAGTTCTATTTTCAAGCCTGTAAAATCGGCTAGTTTCCTCAAAGCAGAGGACTTTCAAGGTCCAGAAGCAATAAAAATGAAATGTAATGATATTTTTCTTCTCTTCTTTCAATGTGGAATTCATTGTATTCCTGAGACTACCCTGTTCTTTCCTATTACAAATCAGCTTCCCTCAGCCCAGATTTTACTCTTCTGCTTCTTGCTTGTGTCTCCATAGTCATTTTTTGCCTTTGTCCTTAAAGAGGATGGTCCTCCAAATCCCTTCTCCTAAGCATCGTAATTCAATTTTGCATTACTGCCCAGTAAGAAATGTAACTTATAAACAGATTTTGACACAGTTCTCAAGCCCTGGTCATGCAATGTGAAGAGAAAATAGTTCATAGATTCTAAACAGAAATTGAAGTAAAGTTAGCTTTCAGAACACTCTGCTCAGCTCCAAGCAAATGCCAAAATTTTATATGTTCCATACATTTCCCAGAAAAATATCCAACACATCAAAATCAAGAATCTAGTCTCCAAATATCAGTGCATGGACAAACGTTTTAAGTGGCATTCGACATTAAATCCGGCTTTTCTCTTGAAAATCTTAATAAAAAATGAGTATTTTTTTTTGTTACGAAGTTAAGCATAACATTTGTAATTGAGTTATTTTTGTACTTATTGATTAGGGTAAGTATTCTGATTACTTTAGAGTATGATTTCAGATGTTATGAAATAGTTGCTGTTAAGGGTATTTTTTCATTCTTAAGTTTTTATGTCATTTCACCGAAAATTAGATGCTGTCTCGTGCTTCACAAAAATATGCAAAAAAAAAAAAGAAAACTTTTTTCAAAAGGTTTACATGATACCATAAACAAAAAAAAGTTTACCTTGGCCTAACTCGTTTGCAGTGAATGATCTCTCTACACAAAATAACGAGTCTTTCCGGCTATTTGGCAGGGCCCAGGCAACTGATTGAGAAAGAAGAAAAAGTGTAACCTCCTCTTCAACAATTGAGTGAGTTGACAATGATTTAGAAGTACAAATGATTGGGAAGCAAAAAACCATGCATTTTTGGCTTTTTCATTCACTGTGAAGGCTCTGAGTTCCCAGGCTATGGCAAATAAAACTAGAACATAATCTCTGAGGATGACAGGTCATCCTGAACCAAATAAACCCACAAACATAGATCAGAAATTTTAGATGAGAAAAATGCTTATTAAAAGTTCTTGAAAACATATACCTCCATCCTGAATCTGTCTTTTCAGGTTGATCATTTATGGTGTAGCTGTATGAACCATCTCCTGGGTAAAACCACCAAGGAATGTTGGCAGTGGTTGTGGAACACCAGAAGCAGCCTTTAGCTTCACAGCTTTCTCGAGAGGTTCCTGGTTGAGGGTGGCAATTGATGCGTTTCTGAAAGGGAAACTGCATGGCACAAGCGGCCTCTTGTTTGGAATTAAAGAAGCAACATGGAACCTTATTGTCAGCAACACACCAGTGACATCCACAGTTGGTACAGGAAACTTCATTTGCCCCTGACTCTGGATAACAATCAGTTCATTCAGAGGACACTAGCGAAGAGCATGAGTCAGTTTTCTCAAAACACGTGGGATGCCTGACATTTTAGATGGAGACCAGCAGCAATTCTTGGCCAAACATCTGTCTTGGGAAACTCCAGGATCAGGGTGACAGTTCTTATGTAATTAGGGCAGCTACAGATGCTGAGCATGAACTTGAACCAACTGGCTGGGCTAGAATTGAATCAAGAAGGAAAGCAGGGCAGGGTAAATGAAAAGATATTCTGAAAACTTATTATAATCAAGACACTTGTAGAACTTAAAAAAAAAAGTATCTCTGAAAATGCTTAGATTGCAAGTGGAATAGCTGGTGGATATGAAGCAACTACTATAAATTTGTCAGCCTGAGTAAAACAAAAATCTATCCCTTAAAAATGCAGTATTAACATTTATTATTTAGTCACTTGTAATATTCTCAGAATGCACATATTTTATGGTTCCTCAATCTTAGTTGTCTATTCATTATCATCTTCTAAATGTTACCAAATGGATTTCACAAAAGTCAACATAATTATTTCTTTCCTATTTGCTATGCCTTCCTTCATTTACAGACTAGATACCAGTTGTCAGGCTTCCAATAATAATACTGCTGAAATGTCTATACATGCTTTCTCAAAGCTAACAGATACCAGGCCTTCAAAAAAGCCGTAATACTGATATATTTTTTCATCCCTTTTCTTCTGTGGCTTTCATTTTTTAAAAATCCTAGGTTTATGCCGCCAATGCTGATTATTTTCTCACCTTTGATATTTACGGGACTTTTATTCTACTAATGTAATCAATTTCATGGATTACTAATCTTTGTCCCCATAAATTGAATACGTTGGAATACAGATGCAATTCACTTATGCTCCAAAATCACAAATTGAACATAGTCATGATTTAATTAATATTTTAATAGTAGTCACAAGCAACATTTGATCCCTTTTTGGTTCTGTTATAAATGATTTCTAAACTGTGTTTTCTGCAATTAAGGTCCATGAAACATCTACCTCAGAATTGGCTATCAAATTGATCAACATACCTTTTTGGTAAATGGGCACTCTTATACGTACATTGCTGATGGAGACAAAATATTGCACAATCCCTATTAAGGGGAATTTAACAGTATCTATCAAACTACATGTAACACACATGCCCATAAATATATACATGCTCTACAAAGCTGTCTGTAGCCATCTATCCCTATGAAAAACATCACACATCCCAAGGAGTATGAAAATTGGAGTAAAAAGACCACTTTACATGATTGAATTGGAAATGCTTATTTTTACAATACTCCAAAAACAAAATGCCAACTCCAACTAATAGAAAGCTTCATTCTCTCACTTGTTTCTCAAAATTCAAACCAACCAAATATTAACATCAAATAAATAGCTTCATGCATAAACATCTAGCCCTCATCCTAACTTACCCTTGTTATTGCATCAGTTCAGTCTGTACTCAAGTTATTGTGTTTTCTATCCTTTGTCCACATGAGCTTCTCATTCAATTTCTCCTGTGTGTTACCAAGTCTCCTTACTGCCTCACTGCCCTTTTCCAGTTCTCCTTCCCTATTCTGTACCAACTGCAGGGATGTGTTCCTGGGGTCAACGTGGCTCTGGGACTTTCAAGCTGTATGACTTTAGATAAGCCACTCAAACTTTCCAAGCTTTGGTTTGATCATATTTAAAACAGTAATGGTAAAGCTTAGCTTGTAAGTTTGATTATTGTCTAAGCTAACATAGAGCATATAGTAATATATTAAGGACTAAGTGTTAGATAGGTGATTTACCAGTTCTTTTTTTAATTATTATCATTTTTTTTGAGATGGAGTTTCTCTCTGTTGCCCAGGCTGGAGTGCAGTGGCGTGATCTCGTCTGACTGCAACCTTCGCCTCCCGGGTTCAAGTGATTATCCTGATTCAGCCTCCTGAGTAGCTGGGATTACAGGTGCACGCCAACACGTCCAGCTAAATTTTGTATTTTTAGTAGAGACGGGATTTCACCATATTAGTCAGGCTGGTCATGAACTCCTGACCTCGTGATCCTCCCACCTCAGACTGCCAAAGTGGTGGGATTACAGGCGTGAGCCACAGCGCACAGCCTACTAGTTCTTTTAAATTTTGTACTAATTTTGATTTTAAAAGTGTTAAAAATTATCAAAAGATAAATTACTCACCTGTCAGAACCATGGAACAAAAATGGAGGAGGCTTACGGCCTTCACTGTCCCAGGAAAGTGATATTTGTTCATGGAATGTGATGTATTTATACAGAACAATTTGAATACATTGTTTTGGCCTTGAATTTTTTCTACAGAGCCATAAAGTATAACCCAGGCCAAGAAGGACTCCTTGAAGTTTTTCTCACAACATTACCAGTGGCTGGCACTACCATTTAATGGAAAGACATGAGATTAGTATACAGGTGGCCTAGGGTTTAATCTAGCTCTCCCTTGGCTGTGACAGTCTGGGTGTGTCATTTAATCTCTATGAGTCAAGTATTATTCTCTGTAAAATGGATATAATACCTGCCCTGTCTATTTCAGGGGAGCGAGATGAGGATCATTGTTATAACAATAGCCTAAGAATGCAAACATCAATGAATAATCAGATACTTTTTCATCTGACATGATCTAGGTCCCTTGAGCTACTAAGGGATTTAAGAACAAGGTAAACGAAGTTGCAAATGGATTATAATTTTTTCTTTCAAAACTTTGAAAATTCCAATTCTTAGGGTATTTTAAGCTATTTCTTGTTGACAATTCAGTCACTGTACTTTGGCTTGGAATGTGGGAGCCATATAGTTAGGGTTAGAAGAGTTTACTTAGAGGATCACTCAAGCTAACCAAAGTCACAAGATGATAAGCTTTTTTGTTGTTGTTTATTATTGTTTGTTTTTGTCTTCCAGTGTCCTTCCCTCACACTAACAAGCCATAGCAAAAAATGTTTTCTCCCAACCAGGAAGTCTCAGCTTTAGGATTACAAGGACGAGGGGTTGTATTTTACTGGAAGTAATTTTTAAATTAAGAAAGGGAAAAGGAAAAGTTTAAATTTTTCCCTAAGTGGAAAGGAAGGATCCTTGGAGAAGTAAAAGGACCCTCTGCTAGTTCATTCACACCAGCTGATTGGCTTTTTAATAATCTGTACAGTAAGCCTGGAATCTGGTCATGAGGGAAGGGAAGGGGGCAGTTAACATCTAACATTAGTGAAAAGTACAAGGGAAGTTTTTCAAAGCCAAACTTGTTGTCTCTCAGAATTTTACATAAAAATCTCTTAATCACCTTAAGTGGGAAACTGAGTCTGTTGGCAAATATATTGATACTTCCACTGGTAGCTTCCTGAGAACTTGGTTCCTTATGGCAAATTCTGCCTGGACACAGCAGAATTCAAAATAGAATAGAGAAGCTCAGAATCCCAGTGATTTCAATGGGGTTGTTGAAATGTGGGTAGGAAGACATCTGCATGTTTGCTGTGTCATAGCACTGTCTCTGTTTCTAGTTCAACTTACAATGATTTTGACAGGAACATGCCTTGAGAACACAGAGTCCTTGGTTACAGAGACAACAGTGTATCACCTAATCCCTCTCCCTCTATAACATGAGGACATACAAGAGAGCTTCTGTAAAGGAAAGATACATCCCATAGGGTAGAGATATTTTAAAATTCAGTAAATAGAGCACCACATTTATCATCCTGTTGAACATTATTGTTGGCAAACCAATCATTCTGGTTTTATCATCTGAATGACCCAACCAGGGCTCTTGAAAAGCACGACCCACATGTCTATCATACACTGCCACTTTACAGCACTACTTTTCAAGTGAATAATGTGAAATGTTCATGTAAATAGTACAAATGAAATAAAGAAACTTGATTTTTAGCCACTTTTCAATTAGATATTTTGGAAATGTAGTAAACTATTTAATGAAAAAAGTTCTACATATTTAAAACTTGTCAAACTCATATATATATGGTACCCATATTTTTAAATTAAAAAGTGAGACATAATATATAAGAAATTAATTTTCTTTTATGGGGAAAATGAGATAGAATATTTAAGATTCACACAGAATGGGAAAACCTTAGACACAAGAAAATCTTAGATTATTTATATGCAGTGTGACAAAGTAGGAAATGGTCAGGAACATTAACTACAAGTATTCACAGTGTATATTTTATTAAAATTTTAAATATGTGTTAGAGTCAAATTCAGTGTGTTTGCAAAAAAGAATTTTTGAAAATCTTCATTATTCGTTGAAAGTTAGGAATATTCCTAGGAATGTGCTTTTATCTATGATATTATATATGTAATTATAATTGTTTTTTAAGTTAAAATAAGAGATGACGTGCAATAAGAGTTTGTTCAAATTTCCTGTCATAAACTTAACATTTTCATAAATGTCTAGCTCCCGTGCTATTTCCCACTGGATAAGAAAAGTTTACATATGTACACGTATACTGATTTATCCATATCCTAGATGTATGCTTAACATTCCCAGCTGTACTTATATATTTTAACTATTTATTTTTTATTTACTTAATACATTCAAAGAAAGGAACAGATGCATAAAAAGAAATCTATGCTGTGATCCACCTTAATTAATTGCAATACCCTCTCTAATTCCTAAGGATAAAGAATTATATGGTTTTGCAATCTTTGTAGACTGTGTTATACCACAGTTGATAATTTGAAACCTTAATGACAAATCAGGTTCCTCCTCAAAAGTTTATTAAAATAATTTATCTTAAAACTCCGATTACAATAAAAATTCAATTCTTAAATATTTACTGTGGTACGTATTTACTAACTTGATTATAATCACCCCTTTTTGACAATCTCATTAACAGATTATGCTGATTATAGAAGGCACCATATTTTTCAAACATGTTAACAGTGAATTGCTATTTTAAGCTTATATAAATAGAAATCCTAATATGCTTAAGATTCACACAGAATGGGAAAACCTTAGACACAAGAAAATCTTAGATTATAAGATTAAAATCTCATTTTTCACATTGACATACAGATCACAAGCATCCATCAATTTCTAGGGTTCAGCATATTTAAGTAGAAAAACTGCTTGTGAGAGCATTCTGGATATTAAATCTAAATAAGAAAGATATTGAAATGGAATATTCAAGAGGCTGTCTAATAAGGAAAATGGCTGGATCTCATAATACAAAAGATATAGGGAAAGAAGGTCAGAGCTAAATCAGTAACTGCTTCAACGTCATCCTTAATATACCAGTGGTTAGTTGATGGAGAAATGGGGAGGGAGAGAGGTGACAGGTATTTTTTTATTTATCATGTGCATTTGAACAATATAATAAATCTGGGAGGGATGTATATGCACACACACACACACACACACACACACACACATACACATATGTGTACACATAAGTTTCTCTTTTTCCAAATCCTTACATAATTCAAAAAACTTTTTCATCACATTTATGTATACTTCCATTATAGATATTTCTTAGTTATAATTTCTGCTCAGGAAATATATTTTTAAAAGGTAGTAAATCTATTCATTGAATAAATATGTACTGAGCACTACTATAGACTAGATGCTGCCTAGGTACTGGTGACATAACATGAACAGGACAGACACAAATCCTGTCCTCCCAGACAAAGCAGGGTGATAAGTGTCATGAACAGAAATCCCCAGGAGCAGCGGGAGGACACAGGAGATCCACGCCAACAAGGTACAGCTTTGCCAAGCCACAGGGGGTTTAATTGGGTTATAGTAACATGAAATCAATGCATTTCTAGCCAGACTCAAATTCCATTTCATGCCTGGGATTTTTCTTTACCTCTACATCTAATAGTAGGTTAAAGCTGTTGGTATTTTTAAAATATTGGTTGAATTTTTTTCAGAAAAAAGGTCAATATTTTAGCAAATAAGAAATGACAGTGACTGAAAGTAAGCTAAGTCGTCATTTGCCAACTCCTAATGAAATAAGGGACTATATTTTAACATAAATTACAATTTCCATTACAAATTTCCAATGTAGAGGGGAAAGATAGAGGAACAGATATAACAGAACATGCTTAGAAGCATGTGTAAATGCATATCTTACTGAACAAAAGGGACAAGCCACAAAATCTTAACTTCCAACGAAGAATCCACTGCAATATTTGCTGTTTTTTTCTTTTAATACTTTTTCTGAAACGTCATCTAAGTCAGTCACTCTCACACTTTCCCAGGGGGGAGAATAAACAGAAGTCCATAGATCAGAGAGTCTTCAGTAACTATAGCAAATTCAACAGCAGCCTAGCCTCAGTACTTACGTCCTCCTACCCCCACCCCACAATCCCTATTGCTACTTAGTGATGAGTGATGAGCAGCTCTTTATGCTGAGATTGAGAAAGCCTGTGTCTCTCATAAATTCCACCCTATGAGGGCAGCAGAAAGATAAAGGTGTCAACTTAACACTTTATTGAACTTAAATATTTTACCTAGAGAAATAATCAAACTGGAAAAATGACTTAACTATCCACTGATCTATACCCACACCTCAATATATGGGAGTATTGACAAAGGGAGGAAGGGAGAAAGGAAGGAGGGAGAAAGGGAGGGACCTCAAACTGCTTCAATCACTACCACGGCTTAAGGCTTCTTTTGAAAATTGTCCTGCAGGATCTCAGTAAACATGTTTTACTTCACTTCTCCAAACTTAGCAATGTTCTTTCCAGACTTATCTTTCAATATACTGTCTACTCCTCTCTGGCCACTAAATTTGTTTTAATTGATTTTTAACTGACAAATAACTGTGTATCTTTACGGGGTACAATGTGATCAACAATGAGATACCACCTCACACCTGTTTGAATGGCCATTATCAAAAAGATAAAAGGTAGCAAATGTTGGTGAGGCTGTGGTGAGGATGTGGTGCATTTCCCCTGGGGAAGTGTGAAACATAAATTAATACAGCCTTCATAGAAAACAATATAGAGGTTCCTCAGAAAACTAAAAATAGAATTACTATGTGATCCATTAATTCCCCTTCTGGGTATATATTCAAATGCATTGAAATCAGAATACCAAAGAGATATTTGCACTCCTATGTTCACTGCAGCATTATTCTGAACAGCTAAGTTAGGAAAGCAACCTACGTGTCTGTCATTGGATGAAGAAAGAAATTCAGGGATATAACCACAATGGAATACTGTTCAGCCTTAATAACAAGGGAAATCTTGTCATTTGTGATATCATAGTTGAACCTGGAGGATATTATACTAAGTGAAATAAGCCAGGCTGACCCAGAAAGGCAAATTTTCCACAATGGATCTTTTATTCTACTCCCCAGTCACAGATATAAATAATAAACTTTACTAAACTTCAAGTCAAACTTTAACCAACAACTATAGTATTCCTCTTTTCCAAGTCAAATTATTCACAGAACTCATTGACAGTCATTCCCCAAATAATACTCTATATACCAAGAAGTCAAATCTTTTTTTGAGTCAAAATATATTCAATGATTCCAGGACCAACAAGATAAGAACACCTATTTGACAGAGTTCCTCCTATCAAAGCCACCTTGCACCTTACTCATATATGGTTGCAAACTGAGTATATATGTAATTTCTTAAATATATATGTAATTATATATATTTATGTATAATTTATATATTTGTAAATTATATACATGTAAAATAATATATATGACATATTTTATACATATTATATTTAAATATATGTTTATTTATTTGAGTGGGAAGAGGTCTTGGTCCATTTAGGCTGTTATAACAAAATAACTTAGACTAGGTAATTTATTAAAAAACAGATTTACTGCTCAGTTCCGGAGGTTAGAAAACCAAGATCAAGGTTTCCGCAGATATGATGTCTGGTAAGGACTTCATAGACGGTGCCCTGGTGCATATCCTCACATGGGGGAGGGATCTGGGGAGCTCTGTGGGACCTCTTTTATAAGGGCACAATCCCACTCTCTTGACTAGAGGGTAGAGCCCTTATGACTTAATGAATTTGGGGGAACAAAGCCCCACTATCACAATGGATTTAGGCTCCAAAGTATGAATTTTAAGAAGACAACAACATTCAGACCATAGCTAACATCTGGCAAACCGAACAAATATTTATTACACCGGCAAGGTGACTTAATCCTAAAAATTAATTAGGGCCATAATATTACCAACTTACAATATTGAAAGTTACTAATGTTTAAGTTAAAAGCCTCTTTGATTTTCCAATCATTCACAAAGTAGATTTTATTATGATGTGATTTATTCATACATGTGGTTTATGATGTACATTTATCTTCCAAAATTGCTCCTCTAATCCTCCATTTCAGTCATTTACTTCTCCTGTGTCTACCTAAAGTCCCAACTTGAGGACTTAATTGACCTATCTACCTTGGGGCAACCAATGTTCCAGAACTTTCTTCCAGTCATAATTACCGGTTCCATGTCCTGCTGCCTCATTCTTGCTAGGAAGTAATAAGAGATAGATTGATTAATGATTTCTTGCAAAATTACAAATGAGTCTGAATGGGTATATGTATTATGTCTGTCAATAATATTTCGCCTTAAACCAATGAAGTACTAGCTTCCTTGTAACTATTAAATATTGTAGTTACATGCTATAGCTACAATTACAATTAGAAACACTGTCTCCCATTCCCACAAATAGTGCACATTTCAGGTTGTTCTTTGTTTTTTGTGTTTGTTTGTTTGTTTTGTTTTGTTTTGTTTTTTGAGACAGAGTCTCACTCTGTTGCCCAGGCTGGAGTGCAGTGGCGCGATCTCAGCTCACAACAATCTCTGCCTCCCAGGTTCAAGTGATTCTCCTGCCTCAGCCTCCTGAGTAGCTGGGACTACAGGCTCCCAGCACCACGCCTGGCTAATTTTTGAAATTTTAGTAGACGATGTTTCACCATATGGATCAGGCTGGCCTCGAACTCCTGACTTTATGATCCATCCACCTCAGCCTCCCAGAGTTCTGAGATTACAGGTGTAAGCCACCACACCCAGCCTGCAGGTTGTTCTTTTGTTCACCTCAGTAAAGAGGCCATAAAGAAACGTTTTCATTGTTTGTTACAACATTAATTACAAGAGTAAAAAAATAGCTAAATAGTTTCCAGTCTCAGGTGATCCTCCTATCTCAGCCTCCTGAGTAGCACCCACCTCCAAGTAGCTCCCACCTCCAAATACCACCAAAACTAGATTTTGTTTGTTTGTTTGTTTAAATTTTTAGTAGCAACTAGGTCTCACTATGTTGCCTAGGCTGGCCTGGAACTCCTGAGCTCATGTGATCCTCCTGCCTCGGCCTCCCAAAGCACTGGGATTACAGGTGTGAACCACGGCACCTGGCCTGAACAGTTTTAATAACATGGAAAAATATTTATAATACATTGTGGAATACTTTACAACATCTCAAATTCATAAATTTGTGTGTGATTTTCACTGAATGCACTTTTTTTTTTCCTCTTTTTTTCCACTTTGTTGCCCAGGCTGGATTGCAGTGGCACAAGTATAGCTCATTAAACCCCAACTCCTGAGCTCAAGTGATTTTCCCACCTTAGCCTCCCTAGCAGCTAGGACTACAGTTGCACACTGCCATGCCCACTTTATTTTATTTTTATTTTTATTTTTTAGAGATGTTGTCTCACTGTACTACCCCAACTTCTCAAACTTCTGGCCTCAAGCAATCCTCCTGCCTCGACCTCCCAAAGTATTAGGATTACAGGTGTGAGTCACTGTGCCCAACCTGAATGCCCATTCTAAAAACATAATAGTGAGTATATATTTCTGATTTCTAATCAGAAAAATAGAAAGGAAGGCTTTCTATTGAGAAAGTTACTTTGTTTTATATTTCTTCCACAATCTTTAGTTAGAAATCCTAGAAGCAGTACTGTCACTGTATATAAAGTACAATTTGAATCACAAAATAATCCCTGGTTAAAAGAAAAAGGACTCCACAAAGGCTATTATTTCAATGACCTTCAACCAGGAACTATGAAGGCAAAGAATTTCAAATGGTGGACTTATTTGTTAAGGAGAATGGGCTCCAGTGCAAAAAAAACCAAGGTTATTTTCTAGCGCGGTTAATGGTCTAACAGCATACAATGCTTTACAAAAAGAAATTGCTATTGGCAGCTTCATTAATTAAGCACTTCATTAGTTTAGGTGAGAACTTGATACTACAGGGGACATCACTCAGTGAAATTTCTCACTTACAGTAGGTCCTAGTTAGCAAATCAAAACTGTGGCAATTCACACCTAAATGTGAAAGTCAGGCTTGTCACTGTTTAATGAGGTGAAAACAGAGGTACAGTAAACTAAGTAGACCTCAGTCCAAACCAAAGATGCTTTATTAGTTTAGCTAAGGAAATACAGGCACCATACAAGCTGATTCTTGTGACCAAAATAGTATTTGCTTAATTAGAACAGCTGAAAGTTCTTCAGAGCTCATGCTATGACTCTAAGTTGAGGTGCATGTAAAGTTATCTCTTTTCCATTATGTTTAACATATCACATCTAAAAGCTTCTAGTGAATTGGTTTTCTTAAAATACTCTTAAAACCTTTAGGTGCTTCTTTCAGACAAAACCATATTATTATATTTTACTATTTATATATGTATATGATATGCATATATATAGTGCAGAAAAAAAGAAAGGGCAACTTGGGAGGGCAAGCTTGTACATTCCTTCTTAAAGACAACTTAGTTCATGGATATGTATCCTTCCAAATAAACTTGAGAGGGTCTTCATTAAGTTCTTCAAAAATCCAACAGAAAAGTTTATAATTGCACTTAACTTATAGATTAATTTGGGGAGAAGTGACATTTTTATAATATTGTCATTCCATCTAAGTGCATGGGATGTCGCTCCATTTTTCCAGATTGTTTTCCATGGCCTTGATTAGAGCCTCAAATTTCCATGCCTAAAGTATTCGTGTATTTTTAGTTAACTTAGTGCGTGTATACATTATGATGTTATTAAGATTATACTTACGTAAAATTAAATTTTATGACTTATTTTTAAAAAATATTTTGAAAAATATTTCTGAAGAGAGGATTGTAGGCTTTTTAAAAATAACATTTATGTTCAAGTAATGCATTGCAGTTACAGAAAATATTTATTCCCATATAACCCAAAAAAACCCAAATCATCTATTAACAATACATTTTCTCTTTTTAGCATTGTTTCTTGAAGTGTAAGAGATTTATTGAAGTTTGAATAATTTGATCTGATACATGCAAGACACAGATCTGGGAAATATCCTCTTTAGGTGAATTTAAAGAATTATCACCTTTTCCGTCTTCATTGATTTTGTTTTCCATTCTAGCATCTGTATTCCTTTTGCTTCTGACTTGAACTAGTAACCATTAGTGACTATAAACAATATGTGATAATTTAAATATTAAAAACTTTAAAATACAAATGCTACTCTTTAGCTGAGTAGTAACTTGGAACATCCAAGTCTTTAGCATGCCACCTCCTCTCCTCTGATCTTGAATTCCTTCCAACTCATGGTGTACATTCAGTCAATACAGAGAATTCTGCATTGTTCCAATTTAAAATGGTACAAAATTATTAGCAACTTGTTTATTTGTTCATTTTTATTACCAGAAATTAAGTAGATGCTATTGTCACCTTTGATTGATGAACCAATGGGAACCCCTTTTTACACACTTGTGGATTTATGAATCACCAAATGAAAACTCTAAGGCTTCCGGATGTTCATAGGCATCACTCTGCATGTTAGGGCCTTTGAGTCTGCTAAAGACAGTGCTTAGGTTTGGGCCTCAGGTGGGAAACAGATGCCTTGACTATCATGAATTTTCCAACTCAGTATTTGTAATTCAATTAGCAAAATCCCTCCAATTAGTACAATTTAGAATTTGGGCACTATAAAAGTGATACATTCACATTGCAAGGAGATTGCAAAATGAAAGCTTTATATTATTTGGTTTGTGAGATAAATGACGTGTTTATTATTATTAATTATGTTAACAATAGCAACTTTTCAAGAAGTCAAGAATGCACAGGCAGGTAATGGGTTCAATATATATATATTGAATATCTAGATCAATCTTGAATATTGGGGTACTAGATATGGTGAAAGGCTCTTATCTAATTTGAGTGCTACAAAAGTAGAAGGTAAAAAATAGACAGTAGAAGAAGTAAATGTACCATGAAGTATATAGTTCTAATTGAATATTGCTAAATAAGTGCTCTTAAACTTTGCTTACATAGAGCTGAAAATCTAGGCATTTGTTTATTGTCCATCCTTTTTGAACTATTCTTCATGGTTATTAATCTTGTGAGTACATTTTCTCTTCCAGGAATGGCCTGCAAGTGTATTAGTACGTTTTCACACTGCTATAAAGCAATACAGAGACTGGGTAATTTACAAAGTAAAGAGGTTTAATGGACTCAGAGTTCTACATAGCTAGGGAGGCCTCAGGAAACTTAAATAAAATGGAAGATGAAGGGGAAGCAGGCACTTTCTTCACAAGGTGGCAGGAGAGAGAAGCATGAGTTAAGGAGAAACTACCAAACAGTTATAAAGCCATCAGATTCCATGAGACTCACTCACTTTTATAAGAACAGCATGGGGGAAAGGACCCTCATAATTCAATCACCTCCCACCAGGTCCCTCCCTCAACACAAGGGAATTACAATTCAAGATGAGATTTGGGTGGGAACCCAGAGCTAAATCATATCAACAAGATACCAAGGAAACCTCAGAACTAAGAAATTCTATAAAGAAAAGAACTCTCTCATCCATCTCCTCTCCTCTCCTTCCTTCCCATTTCTTTCCACTCTTTCCTTATCCCATCCCAACCTCTCCCTTCTCATCTCTCCCTTCCTGTCCCTCTCTGTCACCCCTAAAAAGAAAAAAAATTAACTAATTGATCTCTAGCTTTTGAGGCTTCATTATTTTCTGAAAATCCTAACATAATAAACTAGAAAAAAAACGTTTAAGGGATGGGCTCTAATACCACAAAATGACAAGGATGTGGAGCAACAGCAACATGTTACTGATATTAAGAATTTTTTTCTATACCTCTTAGCAATTTCCATGTCTTTTTATAAGAAATACCTATTCAAGCCTTTTTCTTATTTTTAAAATTAATTTTTTTCTTTTTTTAAGACAAAGTCTTGCTCTGTCACCCAGGCTACAGTGCAGTGGTGTGATTTCAGCTCACTGCAACCTCTACCTTCCGGTCTCAAGCAATTCTCCTGCCTCAGCCTCCCCGAGTAGCTGGAATTACAGGCACCTGCTACCCTGCTCGGCTAATTTTTGTATTTTTAGTAGAGACGGGGTTTCACCACCCTGGCCAGGCTGGTCTCGAACTCCTGACCTTGTGATCCACCCGCCTTGGCTTCCCAAAGTGCTGGGATTATGGGAGTGAGCCACCGTGCCCCGCCTAAAAACAAATTATTTGCTATTTGCTGTTGCATTGTTTGAAGTCCTTTTATATTCTGGATATTAACTCCTCTTAGGCAAATGCATAGTTTGCAAATATTTTCTCCCATTTTTAGGTTGTCTCTTCACTCTCTTGATTGTTTCCTTTGTTGTACAGAAACTTTTTCATTTAATGTAATTCCATTTGTCTGTGTTTTCTTTTGTTGTCTGTGCTTTCGAATTCTTATCCAAAAAATCCTTACCCAGATCAATGTCATGAAGCATTACCTCTATGTTTATGTTTTCTTCTAGTAGTTTTATAGTTTTTGGGTCATACATTTATGTCTTTAATCCATTTTGAGTTGATTTTTATAGATTGTGAGATATAGGGATCTAGCTTCATTCTTTTACAGGTGGATATTTAGGTTTTTTAGCAACACTTATCGAAGAGACTGTCTTTTCCTCAATGTGTGTTCTTGGTGCCTTGTCAAAAATCAGCTGGCTATAAGTCAGTGTGTTTATTTCTGAGTTTTCTCTCCTATTCCATTGGTCCATGTGTCTATTTTTATGTTTATAGCAGGATGTTTGGTTACTATAGCTTTGTAGTGCATTTTGACATCAGGTAGTGTGATGCCTCCAGGTTTTTATCCTTTTGCCCGACATTACTTTGGCAATTTGGAGTCTTTTGTGTTTTCGTATAAATTTTAGGATTGTTTTTTCTATTTCCATGAAGAATGTCATTGGTATTTTGATAGATATTGCATTAAATCTGTAGATTATTTGAGTGATATGGACATTTTAGCAATATTAATTTTTTCAATTCTTGTACATAAAATATCTTTTCATTTATTTGTGCCCTATTCAATTTCTTCCATCAATGTTTTATAGTTTTCATTATAGAGATCCTTCACCTCCTTGGTTGAATTTACTCCTATGTATTTTTTATAGATGTTATAAATGGGATTGCCTTCTTGCTTTCTTTTTCATATAGTTCACTTTTGGTGTATATAATGCTACTGATTTCTGTATGTTGATTTTGTATCCTGTACCTTTATCAAATTTGTTAGTTCTAATAGTTTTTGGAAGAGTCTTTTGGGTTTTTTTTTTTTATAAGATTATGTTGTCTGCAAACAGGGACAATCTGACTTCCTCCTTTCCAATTTGGATGCCCTTTATTTCTTTCTCTTGTCTAATTACTTTGGCTAGGGCTCCCAGTACCATGTTGAATAAAAGTGGTAAAAGTAGGTATCTTTGTCTTGTTCTAGATCTTAGAGGTAGAGTTTTCAACTTTTCCCTGTTCAGTATGATGTTAGCTATGGTACTGTGTTGAGGTACACTTTTTTCTATACCTAATTTTTTGAGAGTTCTTATCACAAAGGGAGACTGAATTTTCCCAAATGCTTTTTCCATGCCTACTGAAATAACCACATGGGTTTATTGGTTTCCATATTCTTTTTTTTTTTTTTTTTTTGAGACAGAGTTTCACTCTTGTTGTCCAGGCTGGAGTGCACCACCACACCCACCTAATTTTGTATTTTTAGTAGAGACGGGGTTTCTCCATGTTGGTCAGGCTGGTCTCAAACTCCCAACCTCAGGTGATCTACCCTCCTTGGCCTCCCAGAGTGCTGGGATTACAGGCATGAGCCACCCCGCCTGGCCAGGTTTCCATAGTCTCGAATCATTCTTGCACACCTGGGATGAATCCTATTTGATCATGGTTAATGGCATTTTTAATGTGCTGTTGAATTTGGCTTGCTAATATTTTGTTGAGATTTTCGCATCTATGTACATCAGGGATACTGGCCTGTAGGTTTCTTCTTTGGTTGTGTCCTTGTCTGATTTTGTATTAGGGTAATACTGTCCTCGTAGATTGAGTTTGGAAGTATTCCTTCCTCTTCAGTTTTTGGAATAGTTTACAGAGTGTTGGTATTAGTTTGTTAAATGTTTGAGACAATGTAGCAGTGAAGGCATCAGGTCCTGGGCTTTTCTTTGATGGGAGGTATTTTATTGCTTATTCAGTTTTGTTACTGGATATTGATCTGTTCAGATTGTTATTCTTTAAATGTTTGATAGAATTCAGCAGTGATGGCATCAGGTCCTGGAGTTTCCTTTGATAGAAGACATTTCACTACTGATTCAATTTTGTTACTTGACATTGATCTGTTAAGATTTTCTGTTTCTTCATGATTCGATTTTGGTAGATTGTATGTATCTAGGAATTTATCCATTTCTTCTAGGTTTTCCAGTTTATTGGCTTATAGTTGTTCAGGGCAGGGCATCTCGATGGTGAGGCAGATTGTGTACTATAGGGATGGGGTAGGGGAAGGGGGAGAAGTTGCAGTATGTGGCAACTCCGTACTTTTTGCTTAATTTCACTGTAAACCTAAAACCACTCTAACCTAGTAATTTAAAAAGGCAATGGGCTGAACTGCAAAACTCTAAAGCCACTGAAGTATATACAGAAAACACTGGCTAACACATCCTATTAACTAAGTAGGCCTGACAGCAATGTAAAATAGGCTTATGCCAGTGACAGAAAGCAAATCAGGAGGTAGTAAACACATACCAGTTATTTCATTTTTAATATGACCAAAACATTGTATATGTACACAAAACCAAAACCACAACAAATATTTAACATGCTAATAAACTATAAATAAAATTCAGAAATAACCTAAGAAATTGAGAGAGCAAATCAAGTTAAAGTCAATTCATAATATCAAAGAGGAGCTATGACAGTGCTTTTGTATTTTAGTGCTAATTTCTGTAGGAGTGTTCTTCTAATTTTCTATCAATTGGGAAAAATATTAGACAGAAATAGAATGTTTTAATAGCAAAAATAGATATTGTTTATCTCAACTCAGGACATTTTAAAAATAAAGATGAGTGGATTTTTTCTTACATGAAAGAGCAAAATTCATTTTCTTTATAAGACTGTTGACAGTCTTTATTTTTCATGTAGTCTACTTAACTCAGCCATACCCAATCGTGCCTCTGAGCTTTACTTCTCCAGCTTTTTTCTTTCCTTTTTCCAGAGAAAGGAAAGTACATGCTGACTCTTAGTCATAGCTCAAATTCATATTTCTATTCTTCCTGTATATCCCTTGGAGTATAGAGGAAAGTTTTCTATTTCTTTGGAGAAAAGAAAAATCTATTTTCTATTTTCTAAGCCAGTGTCATCAAACAGCATTGTGAGGCAGCATACTGTATGAAAAGTATAAGGGGACACAAAAGGGACAAATAAAAATGATAAAATTCTATTAAAAAGAAATTCTGAATAAAAATGTGGAACATGAAAGTAGTCCATGTAATTTTCAAGAACCATTTCATTCAAGGCTTAGAAAAAAAAGAAGAAGAAAGAAAGAAAAGCTCTTGACTGGCCAATCTAGACAGAAATGTGTGCTTCGGCCCACTGAGACATAAAGGAAGCAATTGTCATGGCTTTGGGAATTTAGGAAACTTTTAAGATTTTTGAACCAATTCAAGTCAGTTCTTTGAAATTAAAAAAGGAGATATTGAGGCCACAGAGGAGACTTACTGAAGGAGATTCATAAAAATAAAATTTATTCACTCAAGAAGTAACTTATTGAGCATACTTTATACACTGGGCTGTTGGGATCATCACTGAACAAAATAGACCACCCTCTTCCTCCTAAATCTCTGCCATGGTGGAAATTACGTTCTATTTCATGGACCACAGAAGATGAACATTAAACATAAAAGTAATTATATGTCAGAATTTGAAAATATTATAGGAAAAAATGGAGCAGAGTAATAGTGATTGAGATACAGGTTACTGGGGTGAGAGAAGGAAGGTGTGTCAGGATCTTCTTGTATTTCTATAAAGGCATACTTGAGACTGGGTAATTTAAAAGAGGTTTGATTGGCTCATGGTTCTGTAGGCCATGCAAGCATGGCGCTGGCATTGCTCAGCTTCTGGGGAGGCCTCAGGGAGCTTTTACTAGTGGCAGAAGGTGAAGTGGAAGCAGGCACACCACATGACAAGAGTGGGAACAAGAGAGAGAGAAGGGGGAGATGCCACTCACTTTCAAACTAACAGATCTCCAGAGAACTCTCTCATTACCAAGCGGATGGCACTAAGCCATTTATGAGGGTTTTGCCCCCATAATCCAAACACCTCCAACTAGGCCCCACCTTCAACACTGGTGATTACATTTTGACATGAGATTAGGAGGGGACATCAAAAGCATATCAGACAGGTTGCAATTTAAATCAGTGTGCCTAGGACAGGCCTCTTTATGAAGGGGACATTTGAACACAGATCTGAAGCAAAGAAGAAGGGCGTCTTTATAAGCAGCCCGTGCAAGAATCTGAGGATAGCGCATTCCTGATGGATGCCAGGAGGGTCAAAGTTCAGAATGTTTACAGCTATTGGGAAGGGCAGGCTTACACTTTGAAAATAAGAGATCAGTAAAAGACTAAATGCAAAAACAAAATTACAAATTCTCAAAAAGAAATGAATGAAAGTGTAAATCTCAGAGGATTTCTGAAACCTCTGAGGAAGAGATGAGAGTTTAAATGGGCCTTGAAATGTTTTTGAGGTTTTCTTCCCACAGGAATAAATTCAATGATCGTAAGTGCTTATAAAAGTTACAAAGTAGTTACAAAGATGAGCAATAGCATCACAGTAAATGCTTAAGAAAAAAATGTTAGGTGATTCTCAAGTGTGAGATACATTTTCAGATAATTCAGCCTGCTTACATGCGACGCTTTCTAGCATGTGCCCCACTCATTTCCTTTACAATGAACTGGTTGCCTCTATTTCTTCTTTACATGCCTCAACTATAAATGGTAGCTTAATAATCCCCATAGGTCGACAAAGACTGTTCTTGTCTTTCTTGCAAATCCTATGGATACATTTCAATTGTTTTATCTTGTTTGCTTTTAGCATTTGATACCATCAAATATGACAGCCTTGCAATTTTCCTCTCTTTTGGTTTGTCTCTTGCTTCTTTCCTATCGTTTTGCTCTTTATTCCTCCATCAGCTCCATAAATACTAGGCTGTGTTCTCAACTCTCAGTTTTCTTCAGTACTCATTGTCTTCAACTTCTCTTTTCTCATTCATTCTTAAAGCCACTCAAATAAGGTTCTCACCCCACCTTTCCACCTAAGTTACTAGGTAGTCAATAGTTCCAGTTTTCCCCAACAATCTGAGTTACTTTAGATATCACACTTAATAATGCTAGTGCACCCTTTCATTTTCACATGTGCTATCCCTATTTGAACGATAAAATACATGGTCTACCTATCTATGAATCCGGCTGCAAAACTCAGTGGTCAATTCTCGGAACCTCAGTTCTCCTTGTAGGTTCCAAGGCTCTCTAAATAGCCAGCAAACTCACTGGACCCCTCGGGATGTTTTAAAATGTCAAGGACAACATATCTCTCAAATTCTGCACAAGCTACTAGCTCAAGTTAACTCACAATGACAATGTTAGATTGCACTGCATTCCTTTCAATGAAATCGTATTGTTGCAGATCTGAGTTTCTGGTGTTTGCTGTCTGTCATAAAAAGTTAAGGACTGTACAAAAACCAGTGTGGAACAGGAAATTAATTTGGCAGTTCTCAAAGAGTTTCCAAGGTTTAGCGTTATTCGTAACAATATCCACCAGGTACACGCATCTCATTAGAAAGTAATTATGGTTATTTTAGAATAAAATTAAATATTAATTTTTTTCTTTAAATTTGTATGTTTTAGGTTTCCAAATGGCTACTAAGTTGGTAGGACAAAAATACTTATGAAATGTTTGGGGTAAGGCCACTTAATAAACAAAATTGTTATGTATTTCTTTTGGCCTAGGAGACCCATAAAAAACTACCGAAACAGCCAGGGTGACATAAACCATAAACCAAGAAAGGCTGGGAACCTCTGCTTCAGTCCTTTTTTTTTTGAGTTGGATTCTAGCTCTGTTGCCCAGGCTGGAGCACCCTGGTGCTATCTCTGATCACTGCAAGTTCCGCCTCCCGGATGTGCAGGCCATTCTCCTGCCTCAGCTTCCTGCATAGCTGGGACTACAAGCCGGCTAAATTTTTTTGTACTTTTTTAGTAGAGACAGGGTTTCACCATGTTAGCCAAGATGGTCTTGATCTCCTGACCTCATGATCTGCCTGCCTTGGCCTCACAAAGTGCTGGGATTACAGGCGTGAGCCACTGCGCCCAGCCTAGTCCTTATTGTATAAGTGACAATCAGGAGTATTTGACATAGCTGATCCCCCATCCTTTTTCTGCTTCCTCCACTCAGCTTCCAGGACCCACACTTTCTTGGGGTTTTTTTTTCTACTTTGGTTTTCTTTCTACCTCACTGGTCACACTTTCTCAATCTCTTCTTCTGTTTTGCACTTCTCTCTTCAATCTCTTAATATTAGAGTGCCCCAGGACTCATGACTGAGCTCTCTTCTTTTCTCAGTCTGTAATATCTTCTTAAGGGGTCGCATTCAGTCTCATGGCTTTAAATAGCATCTATGTACTGATAATTTTCAAATTTGTAACTTGAGAACAGACTCCTTCCTTGAATTCAAACTCAAAACAATCCAACTACCTTCACCACATTTGCACTTCAATATGCATTGGACATGCAAATTTAACATAACAAAAAGAAGCTTCCCTTACCTCCCTGTCTCTGCACTGCTCCCCAAACCTCCACTGAAACCAAAAAGAAAACAAAAAGAGAAATCTGCTCCATTTCAGTACAAGCTAACTCCATCCTTCTCAATACTAAGGCTGAAAAGCTTGGTTTCATTCTTGACTCTCTTAAACTCTACCAATCCAGAAACAAATCCTCCTAGCTCTACCTTCAAAATGTATGCAGAATTCTATCACTTCTCTCCCTCACAGCAGTCAGCAAGTGCATCAAGCTACCACCATCTATCTTTCTTCTGGGACTCCAAAATAGTCTTCTAGCCAGTCTTTCTGCTTCAGCACTTGCCCCACTGCTGTCTATGTTCTCATAACGTAGCCAGAGTGATGTGTTTAAAACATAAGGCAGAGTCTATCATCACTGTCTACTTAAAATCCCCAATTACATCACATTTGACTCAAAGTCAAAGTCCTTAGCCTACATGGAGCCTTGATCTGAACACCTACCCTACTGTGAATTCTCCGACTTCATCTACCATCACTCTTCTCACTCACTCCACTCAAGCCACACTGACCACCTGGTCGACACTTCCCAGCCATGAACCTTTGCAGCGCCTGTTCCCTCTGTTTGGAATGCTTTTCACTGAGACAAATCCTTGTGTTCTCCCACCCTCCTTCAAATCGTTTTTATCTGACTATCTTGTAAAACAGTGCAACCTTCACCTTGCCCCAATCCAGCACTCCCAATTCCTCTTGCCCTAGCTAACTTTATCTTATTCTACATCATTTATTCTATTCTAACGTTCTGTATAATATGCTTTCATATCACAGTTACCATATACTGTCTTTCTCCAAGTTCTAGATGCTCAGGGATTACTGTTTTATTCAGTCTCTAAGTGCACAGAATTTCTGGAATATGGTAAATATTTGTTAGATATTTGCTAAATAGAAGAAGGAATCAGCCTGTTCACTGGAAGACATCATAACCATTTTAAAGGCTTCCACTACTATGTATATTTCCCAGTAACTTACAAAATTATATCTCCAACCCAGAACTCTCCTGACTGAAAGAGATATATTCATCTGCTTACCTGACATCTTTCCTTAGTTGTTCCAAAAGAACTTCTAATTCAAAAGTTTCAGAAAGACATCTTACCCTTAAAATTGCCACATGCCCTGTGTATTAGCCAGGTCCAGCTGTCATAACAAGATACCACAGACTGGGTGGCTTGATTATAAACATCTATTTATCACAATTCAGAAAGCTTGAGGTCCAAGATCAAGGTGTCAACATCTAGCCTTTCCTGTGAAGAGAGAGAAAGAGAGGGAGTATTGGGGGAAGAATGAGGAAAAGAAAGAGGGAAAGAGAAAAATGTGGTGTCTCTTCCTCTTATATGTCCTACCAGATTAGGAGCCCACACTTATGATCTCATTTAACTTTACTTCCCTCCTTAAAGGCCCCGTCTCCAAACCCAGGGATGTTGAGGGTTGGGGCTGCAACACATGAATGCAGATGGACAAAGTTCAGTCTACAACACCGTGCATTTCTTATTGCTTTGAGTGAAAACACCGAGAATGCAATTAGCCAAGCCAGAAATCTGACATTTATCCTTGACTCCTTTTCCTTCCTCATTGATTATATCTAATGAGGTACTAAATCCACTCAATTCTATCTCCTGAATACTTCATATCTTCCTCCCTTTCTGTGTTTCTCTATGGCCCTCCCCTAGTCAGTCCCTCATTTTGTACATGGACTATGCTAGTGAGAGACAGGAGTAGCTGGATTTCCTAGGCCGACTAAGAATCCCTAAGCCTAGCTGGGAAGGTGACTGCATCCACCTTTAAACACGGGGTTTGCAACTTAGCTCACACCTGACCAATCAGGTAGTAAAGAGGGCTCACTAAAATGCTAATTAGGCAAAAACGGGAGATAAAGAAACAGTCAATCATCTATCATCTGAGAGTACAGTGGGAGGGACAATGATCGGGGTATAAAGCCAGGTATTCGAGCCGGCTACTCTCTTCGGGTCCCCTCCCTTTGTATAGGAGCTCTGTTTTCATTTTAGTAAATCTTGCAACTGCACTGTCTTCTGGTCTGTGTTTGTTATGGCTTCAGCTGAGCTTTCATTCACCGTCCACCACTGGTGTTTGCCGCTGTCGCAGACCCACCACTGACTTCCATCCCTCAGGATCCGGCAGGGTGTTTGCTCTACTCCTGATCCAGGGAGGAGCCCATTGCCACTCCCGATTGGGCTAAATACTTGCCATTGTTCCTGCACGGCTAAGTGCTCAGGTTCATCCTAATCAAGCTGAATACTAGTCGTTGGGTTCCATGATTCTCTTCTGTGATCCATGGCTTCTCATAGAGCTGTAACACTCAATGCATGGCCCAAGATTCCATTCCTTGGAATCTGTGAGACCAAAAACCCCAGGTCAGAGAGCACATGGTTTGCCACCATCTTGGAAGTGCCTCACCACCATCTTGGAAGTGACTTGCCACCATCTTGGGAGCTCTGGGAGCAAGGACCCCTGGTAACACTAGTTGGCTCCTAAGCTACCCTCCAGCCATCATCCTCTGCAACTTCTTGCATTCTGCAAACCACTGACAGATGATCTTCCTAAAACACAACTCTGATCCTGTGACTCCCTGATTTAAAATCACACAATAACATACTATTTCCTAAGGATAAACTTATATTCCACTAGTATTGTCTACTAAGTCCTTTTTTGTCATCTCCTCCTTCACCCTTTCCACCCAACATCCTATCCACTTCTCACTTTATTCCCCAAGCACACCAAATCGTTTGCAATTTCCCAAGCACTCATTGCTTTCTCTGTCTTTATCCAGAGCTGTTCATAGTACCTTACCAGTATTGGATGCCCTGGTCTCTCCACCAAGTCCCATTAGTCCTTGCATTAGTGGCCCATCCTGGATGAAGTGTTCCTGTTTTCCCAAGGAGGTCAAATGTTTGTTCTTTGTATAAGGCTTGGTCTATTAGGGAAATTAAGTATTGTACTGTAATTGCCTGTCTGCATACCTACCTCTCACTGACTCCATACTCTATACATAAATACCTTGATCAACACATAATACAGATCTTTGTATTGCCAGTGCCTAGCACAGGGTGGCAGTTTACTCAATGACTGCATGAAATGAACTAAGTCAGTGGAGTTTACTCTGGAAACTTTCTCTTCTGACAATTACTCTTCCAGAATATCTGTAATTCCTTTATTTTCCTGCCTTATTAAGAATAAAAGTAAGTGAAATTGTAGTTTCCAATGTTTCGCAGTTTTTTGCTGTTTTTTATTTCTTCTTCATATATTAATTTCAGAGGGCTTGTTGAAGAACCAATTAAAATCCAAATTCTTATCTTTTTCCAAGATTCAGCTCAGTTTTCAGATGATCACATCTACCAATGAAAAGGCAAGTTCCCAGTGATAATATGAAAAATTATAAAACTTGACACTGTCAAGTAAAAAAAATTGAATGCATTTCTGAGGATGTGTTGGCTTAATATTTTAAATTAATTTTGGGACACGCTAAGCATGTAATATTAAACATGTGTCACTGATTTTGAACTTAATACAATGCATTAAAGGGCTTATTAATATGTGAGTTTCAGAGTGTTTGTGTAGTCAATAAAAAATTGTGTGCATTGTTAAACATTTACCTAATGAAAGTCTTAAAGATGTAAGGAAGATAATACTGAAAAAAATCATAAAGAGTAAAGAAACATTTCAGGGAAGACCAAAGAGACTACTAGACTAGAAATTACTACTATACTAAACACTAAAACAATTGAGAGTACAGAGAGATAGAAAGAGAAAACTGATTAGAAATGAGAAGACCAAAGTTCTGTACATAGTACAAATAGAATAAAAGTACCAGGTTAAAATAAATGAAGAAACACACCCTGAATAATACACAGGGCATGTGGTTTAATCTCCAAGTAAACATATCACATAGCAAATATGTTAGAACTGTGAGTACTACAATAAGCTGTCATACAGTCCCATCGTCATAACCACACCATCTCAAATGTTTTAGTCACATTAGAAGGAAAGAATTCCATATATTAATTTTTTCAACATTTGAAGTCACAAGGACAGACATGACCAATACTTTTGCATTAGTCAGGTGTGGGTTGTTATAAAAAACAAAAACCAAAAACAAACAACTAACAAATCTCAGTGGCTTAAGAAATAAAAGGTTATTTCCTTCTTATACAATGCAGTCCAATGTAAGGCATATATACACTGGAGTGTTTGAACACAGTATAGGCAATGAATATGTAATAAAAGATGGAATGAATAAATAGAAGGAAAAGAAAGAAGGAAACAAAGTCCCACCTAAATTTGCTCAAACTATATAAACCATCCCAGCCCCAATTTTCATATCTATAACATAAGATAATAGTGCTATGGGTTTTTTGTTCTTGTTGTTGTTTTGGGGTTTTGTCATGTTCTGTCACTAGGCTGGAGTGCAGTGGCATAATCTCAGCTCACTGCAACCTTTGCCTCCCAGATTCAAATGATTCTCCTGCCTCAGCCTCCCAAGTAGCTGGGACTACAGGCACACACCACCATGCCCAGTTAATTTTTGTACTTTTAGTAGAGACAAGCTTTCACCATGTTGGCCAGGATGGTCTCCATTTCTTGACCTCGTTATCCTCCTGCCTCAGTCTCCGAAAATGCTGGGATTACAGGTGTGAGCCACTGCACCTGCCCAATAGTGCTGTGATTAAGGGTAATCATCATCATCATCATCATCATCATCATCATCATCAAGTGTATAACACAATAAACCTCAAAATGAGCTTAAGGAGACCCAGAAAAAATGGGCTTAAGGAGATCGATTGTCAGAAAAATGGCTGAGAGGAGGAAGCACTAACTTGCAACAGCCATGTGGAGGGACAGAGCAGCATGTGGAGACCCACATCATGAACTTTTGCTCCAAGAACTACAACAGGAACATACCAGGAAAGCTGAGAGAATTCACAGACCCTTTGAAGGAGGTGGATTGCCACTGCAGGCTCTGTGGGACAGCTGAGGAGCTGTGAGTATCTTACTTTCTCAGCTGGGAGACTTGTGGTCTAGGGCAAGTTCTCAACCCTGCTCACCAGCTGCCTGGAAATAAACTCGGTGCTGTGGTGGGGGCACAGTAGGAGTGAGATCAGTCTTTTAGGATGCAGGCTGTGTAGGAGCTGGGTGAGGGCTGTGGCTGCTGGCTTTCCTTCATTTCCCTGGTGACCTGTGTGATGCAGCAGAGAGATCCATAATCCACTTGGGAGCATAACTATATTGGCCTGGGAACAACACTCCCATCCCCCACAGCACCTGCAGCAATCACCACCCAAGGAGAGTCTGAGATCAGACACGCCTAACCCTGTCCCCACCTGATGGTCTTTCTCTACCCACCCTGGAAGCCAAAGACAAAGGCCATAATCTCTAGGGAGCTCTATGGCTTTACTCCCTGAGAAACCTGAATACTTATCCAATGGTGACTCTAGAGCAAGCTTGTATCCTTCTTATACAACTGCAGCTGATGCAGTCTTGAAGCACCATCTCCTGGCTGCAGGCCAGCCAACACTAAACCAGCACACTTAGCAAAAATACAACCAATGATCCTCACAGAGTCCAATTTACTCCCCTTCTACTTCCACCAGAGCAGCTGCTGGGATCCATGGCTGAGAGACCTGATAACAGGTCACTTCATAGTACTCTTTGCAGACACTCCCCAATACCAGCCTGGAGCCTGATACCTCTGCTAGGTAGCTAGATCCAGAGGAGAAATAACAATAACTGCAGTTCAGCTCTCAGGAAGCCCCATCCCTAGGGGAAAGAGGAGTGCACCACATCAAGGGAACATCCCCGTGGGACAAAAGAATCTGAGCAGCAGTCCTTGAGTCCCAGATCTTCCCTCTGAAATAGTCTACACAAATGAGAAGGAACCAGAGAAATAACTCTGGTAATGTGACAAAACAAGGTTCTTTAACACCCACAGGAAATCATACTAGTTCACCAGCAATGGATCCAAACCAAGATGAAATCTCTGAATTGCCAGAAAAAGCATTCAAAAAGGTTGATTATTAAGGCAATCAAGGAGGCATCAGAGAAAGGTAGAGTGCAAATTAAAAAAAAAAAGAAGATATGGGGTATGAATGGAAAAATCTCCAGTAAAATAGATAGCATAAGTTAAAAAAAAAATCACAACTTCTGGAAATCAAGGACACACTTGGAGAAATGCAAAATACAATGGAAAGTCAGCAATAGAATCAAACAAGAAGAAGAAAGAACTTCAGAGTTCAAAGACAAGACTTTTGAATTAACCCAATCCAACAAAAACAAAAAAATAAAGAGTGTTTAAAAAATGAACAAAGCCTCCAAGAAGTGTGCGATTATGTTAAATGAGCAAACCTAAGAATAATTGGTGTTCCTGAGGAAAATAAGAAATCTGAAAGTTTGGAAAACATATTTGAGGAAATAATTGAGGAAAACTTTCCCAGTCTTGCTAGAGATCTACACATTCAAACACAAGAAGCTCAAAGAACACCTGGGAAATTCATTGCAAAATGATCATCACCTAGGCACGTTGTCATCAGGTTATCTAAAGTCAAGACGCAGGAAAGAATCTTAAGAACTGTGAGGCAAAGGCATCAGTAAGTTATAAAGAAAAACTTGTCAGATTAACAGCAGATTTCCCAGGAGAAACCATACAAGCTGGAAGGGATTGGAGTCCTATCTTTAGCCTCCTTAAACAAAACAATTATAAGACAAGAATTTTGTATCCAGGGAAACTAAGTTTCATAAATGAAGGAAAGATATAGTATTTTGCAGACAAATGAATGCTGAGAAAATTCACCACTACCAAGCCACCACTATGAGAACTGCTAAACGGAGCTCCAAATCTTGAAACAAATCCTTGAAATACATAGAATAGAATTTCCTTAAAGGAGACATCTCATAGGACCTATAAAACAATAAAACAATGAAAAAAAACCAAAGTATTCAGGCAACAATCCCAATGCATAGAACAGTACCTCACATCTCAATACAGATGTTGAATGTAAATACCTAAATACTCCACTTAAAAGATACAAAGGCCTGGTGCCGGTGTGGTGGCTTACGCCTGCTATCTCAACACTTTTGGACGCTGAGTCAAGTAGATCATGAAGTCAGGAGATTGAGATCATCCTGGCTAACACAGTGAAACCCCATCTCTTCTAAAAATACAAAATTAACCAGGCATGGTAGCACACGCCTGTAGTCCCAGCTACTCAGCAGGGTGAGGCAGGAGAATCGCTTAAACCCAGGAGGCAGAGGTTGCAGTAAGTGCCGAGATTGTGCCCCTGCACTCCAGCCTGAGCAACAAAGCAAGACTCCATCTCAAAAAAAAAAAAAAAAAAAAGATACAGAATGGCAGAGTGGATTAGAAGTCACCAACCAAGTATCTGCTGTCTTCAAGAGACTTACCTGACACAAAAGGATTCACATAAACTTAAGGTAAAGGGTGAAAAAGATATTCCATGCCAATGGACACCAAAAGCAAGCAGGAGTAGCTATTCTTATATCAGACAAAACAAACTTTAAAGCAACAGCAGTTAAAAAAGACAAAGAGGGACATTATGTAATGACAAAAGGACTCATCTTGCAGGAAAATATCACAATCCTAAATATATATGCACCTAACATTGGAGCTCCCAAATTTATAAAACAATCACTAGATCTAAGGAATGAGATAGATGGCAACACAATAACAGTGGGAGACTTCAATACTCCACTGACAGTACTAGGCAGATCATCAAGACAGAAAGTCAACAAAGGAACAATGGACTTAAAACTATATCCTAGAACAAATGGACTTAACAGATATTTACAGAATGTTCTACTCAACAACTGCAGATTATGCATTCTATTCATCAGCACATGAACATTCTCCAAGATAGACCATATAATAGGCTACAAAACAAGTCTCAACAAATTTTAGAAAAATAGAAATTATATCAAGAACTCTCTCAGACCACAGTGGAATAAAATTGGAAATCAACTTTAAAAAGAACCCTCGAAACCATGCAAATACATGGAAACTAAATATCTACTCCTGAATTATTGTCAGATTAACAATGAAATCAAGATGAAAAGTTAAAAATTCTTTGAACTGAGCAATAACAGTGACACAATCTATCAAAACCTCTGGAATACAGCAAAAGCAATACTAAAAGGAAAGTTCACAGCATTAAATGCCTACATCAAAAAGTCTGAAAAATCACAAATAAATAATCTGAGATCACACTTCAAGGAATTAGAGAAGCAAGAACAAATGAAACCCAAACCCAGCAGATGAAAAGAAATAACCAAGACTAGAAGAAAACTAAATGAAATTGAAACAAAAAATACCAAAGACAAATGAAATAGAAGTTGGTTCTTTGAAAGGATTAACCAGGAAAAGAAGAGAGAAGAGCCAAATAAGTTCAACTAGAAACAAAATTAGAGTTATTACAACTGATACCACAGAAATACAAAAGATCATTAAAGGCTACTATGAACACCTTTACATGCACAAACAAGAAAACCTAGAGAAGATGAATAAATTCCTGGAAATATACAATCCTCCTAGATTAAACCAGGAAGAAATAGAAACTGTGAACAAACCACTAACAAGAAGCTAGATTGAAAGGATAATTTAAAAGTTGCTAACAGAAAAAAAAGCCAAGACCAGATGGTTTCACAATTGAATTCTGTCAGACATACAAAACAGAGTTAGTAACAATCCTCTATTGACACTATTCCAAAAGATAAAGAAAGAGAAAATCCTCCCCAAATCATTCTATGAAGTCAATATCACCCTAATACCAAAACCAGGAAAGAATATAACAAAAAAAGAAAACTACAGACCAATATCTCTGATGAATATAGATGCAAAAATCTTCAAAAAAAAATATTAGTTAACAGAATAAAACAGCAGATCAAACAGAAAATCCACCATGATCAAATGGGTTTCATACCAGGGATACAGGGATGGTTTAACATTCACAAGTCAATAAATGTGATACACAACATAAAGAGAATTAAAAACAAAAATCACATGATTATCTCAATAGATGCAGAAAACGTGTTTGAAAAAATCCAGCATCCCTGTGATTAAAGCTTTCAGCAGAATTGGCATAAAGGGAACATACCTTAAGGTAATAAAAGCCATCTATGACAAACACACAGCCAACATTATACTGAACAGAGAAAAGCTGAAAGCATTCCTTCTGAGAACTGGAACAAAACAAGAATGCCCACTTTCACCACTTCTATTCAACATAGTACTGGAAGTCCTAGACAGAGCAGTCAGACAAGAGAAAGAAATCAAGGGCATCCAAATTGGTAATAGTTGCTAGAGATATGATCGTATACCTAGAAAACCCTAAAGACTCATCCGAAAAGACCATGGAAATGATAAATGTATTCAACAAAGTTTCAGGATACAAAATTAATATACACAAATACGTTGCTCTACTATACACCAACACGTACCAAGCTGACAAGCAAATCAAGAACTCAAACTCTTACAATAGCTGCAAGAAATAAAATACTTAGGAATATGCTTAACCAAGGAGGTGAAAGACTTCTACAAGGAAAACTACAAAACACTGCTGAAAAAAATCATACATGACACAAACAAATGGAAACACACCCTATGCTCATGGATAGGTAGACTCAATATTGTGAAAATGACCATACTGCCAAAAGCAATCTACAAATTCAATACAATTTCCATCAAAATACCACCATTATTCTTCACAGAATTAGAAAAAACAATCCTAAAATTCATGTGGAACATTAAAAAAGCCTGCATAGCCAAAATAAGGCTAAGCAAAAGGAACAAATCTGGAGGCATTACAACACCTGACTTCAAATTATACTATAAGGCCATAGTCACCAAAATAGCATGGTACTGGCATAAAAATAGGCATATAGACAAATGGAACAGAATAGAGAACCCAGAAATAAAGCCAAATACTTACAATCATCTGATCTTTGACAAAGCAAACAAAAACAAAGTGTGGAAAGGTCACCCTATTTAACAAATGGTACTAGGATAAGCGGCAAGCCACAGGTAGAAGAATGAAGCTGGATCCTCATCTCTCCCCCTATACAAAAATCAACTCAATATGAATCAAAGACTTAAATCTAAGACCTGAAACCATAAAAATTGTGGAAGATAACATTTAAAAAACCCTTTTAGACATGGTTTAGGCAAAGACTTCATGACCAAGAACCAAAAAGCAAATGCAACAAAAATAAAAATAAATAGATGGGATTTCATTAAAGCAAAAAGCTTCTGGCTGGATGCAGTGGCTCACACCTGTAATCCCAGCACTTTGGGAGGCCAAGGCAGGTGGATCACAAGGTCTTGAGATCAAGACCATCCTGGCCAACATGATGAAATCCATCTCTACTAAAAATACAAAAATTAATTGGACGTGGTGGTGCATGCCTGTAGTCCCAGCTACTCAGTAGACTGACATAGGAAAATGGCTTGAACCCAGAAGGCGGAGGTTGCAGTGAGCCAAGATCGCATCACTGCACTCCAGCCTGGGAGGCAGAGCAAGAATCTGTCTCCAAAAAAAAAAAAAAAAAATTCTGCACAGCAAAAGAAACAATCAGCAGAGTAAGCAGAGAACCCACAGAGTGGGAGAAAAATCTTTGCAATCTATAACATCCAACAAAGGACTAATATCCAGAATCTACCAGGAACCCAAACAAATCAGTGAGAACAAAACAAACAAACCCATCAAAAAGTGGACAAAGGACATGAATAGACAATTCTCAAAAGAAGATATACAAATGGCCAACAAACATATAAAAAAATGTTTAACATCACTAATTATCAGGGAAATGCAAATCAGAACTGTAAAGCAATACCACTTTACTCCTGCAAGAATGACCACAAAGAAAAAAGAAAAACTAATAGACGGTGGTGTGGATGTGGTAAAAAGGGACCACTTTTACATGTTGGTGGAAATGTAAACTAGTACAACCACTATGGAAAACAGTGTAAAGACTCCTTAAAGACCTAAAAGTAGAGCTACCATTTGATCCAGCAATCCCACTACTGGGTACGTACCCAGAGGAAATGAAGTCACTATACGAAAAAGATACTTGCACATTCTTGTTTATAGCAGCACAATTCTCAGTTGCAAAAATATGGAACCAGTCCAAATGCTCATCAATCAAGTGGGTAAAGAAAATGTGCTATATGCATACTGTGTAATACTACCTAGCCATAAGGAATACAATGATGGCATCTGCAGCAACCTGTAAGTGGGAGCTAACCTATGAGGACATAAGAATGATATGATGGACATTGGAGACTCAAGGGAACTGGAGGGAAGGGGGTGAGGGATAAAGGACTACACGTTGGGTTCAATGTACACTGCTTGGGTGATGGGTGCATCAAAATTTCAGAAATCACCACTAAACAACTTTTATTTATGTGACCAAATGTCACCTGTTCCCCCAAAACTATTGAAATCTTAAAAAAAGATAAAATAAAAAAGAATCTGTGCTCTCTTCATATTAATAAATTATTGAAATAATTTTTAAAAATGGGCTTGAGTCATAACTTGAATTCTTTTTAGTTAAATACTTTATTTTCCTCCCCTCTCTTGCTCCTAGTTTTCTCGTTTTCCCCCACCACTAATGGTATGCATGAAGAGTTTCATTAAATCTGCTTTCCATTGGCTTCCAACCAGGAAGAAACTTGAATCAACTGATACCTCCTTCCTTACCAAGTAAAGGAAAATTCAACCAAACAGAATGGAGACAGCATTTGAACTTGGCCTTGATAAAAAGATGTCAACAGCTAAAACTGGGGGCAGAATAGATTTCCAGATTGAGTCATCCACTGCTGAGAGAAGCTAGTATATTATTGATGTCGCTGATTACAAAAAAAAAAAGTCTTGGCAGTAGTGTGTGGCTAGATTGGTACATGTTGGTAAATTAGAATGAGTACTGGATTGAGTAATCTAATGAGATTTGAATTCTGACTCTGCTACTAACTTACTTGTGTAATTGCCAATAAGTTACTGAACTCTTATAGACTTCACATTCCACATTTGTAAACTGAGTAGGTTGAGATGAGTAAGCTTTTGTCATTCTTACAGCTATGCACGTTTATGGGAAAGGAAATCCTTCACAATCATAGGACAAAACTATTTCTTAGAAAAATTGCAGTATGACTGCATTGAAGAAGGACTCTTTTGGAATGACAAGAAAAGAGCCCTTTGGCCCACTTTATCTTACATCCAAAAACTGAATTAATCTGTAATAAATAAGAAAAGTTCCATTTCATGTATCCACATAGCCTTCATCTCACAGCTCCTACAGAGACTTCCTCAGCCCTTCTTGGGGCAGCTCACATCCAGGACTGAGTGAGGCAGGGGTATAAAGACCTAGTCAGGTTCATGTAACACAGAACACTGGTGGGCAATTCTTGCACCAGGGCTCTTAGCCATATTGGTCAAGGCTTTGCCAGGCCTGGACCACTTTTCAATTTCATGCCCTCGCCAGTGTTGCTTTCTCCCACCTCCTTTCCCAAGTGTGACCATTTTGCACCCCAGACTCCATCTTAGTGTCTAATTCCAGTTAAACCAATCTGCAATAGTGGAATGAGAGACAGTTGTAATTAGACACAAGAGACCTACCCCATGGCACAAGGCAAAGTGATTTAGATATTTGAGCATCTTAGAAGAAATGTTCCATCTTTATTTCTTTTTTGGTCTGAAAGATGATCTTCCTGTGGTTTCATGAGACACAAGGATTTTGCCGTTATGCTCACTGAACACTGTTGATGGCATCTTCCAGGATTAATCCTACTCTGAATTTCGAATACCATCCCAATTCAATCAACTTTGACGACTGTATTATTGTTTGTACTTTTGATTTAAAAGCCTTTGCAGCTCATGTTTGTTGCTGTAATATCACTGCTCTGAATTCTATTTGGGCTTTGGTACCAAATTCACCCTCCTGTCTAAAGGCAGACTGGGTAAATCACTCTCCCACTGTTCCATCCGACTGATGAATGTTCACCGCCGCTCAAGATATAGCAGAGGACATTACTGCCCTCTGGTGGAAACATTGAAGACTACTCTAAGAGTGTCTCGCAAGGAATGGAATTTTCAGAGGGGCTCATGTTGCAGCTTGAGTTGTAAATAAATACAGCCAGAAAAATTATCCTCATTTCTTGACATTTGGTTGGCTGTGTATTTGCCTAATTTCCATTTTCTTCCTTGCTCTGTTAGCCCTATCACAAACAGGTTTAGCCACCTACAAATCTTTAAAACATTGATCCACTAAGATATGGATCTCATCACCCAATGTACTTACAAAAAAGCTTCCAACCTTCTTTTTAGACGGAGGAAAAATGAAAGCAAAAAAACACTTGGAAAGAGTAGAGCATTAAAAATGTGTTGTAAATAGACAACTATTTCCACTTTATCCCTCCAAATGGATTCGGTTTTCTGGGGCTATGCCAAGAGGCAAATACTTGACTTATTGTTGCTTTTTCTCCTCTCTACAAGATAATTCCATTAATATAAGAAACAAATCTTTTGTTAGCATTCTTTGTCTCCGTAAGTGGCTGAGTGCATATATTTTCTTCATGTGTGGATGAAAGAGCATGGAAGATAACGCTAATAATTCAATTTTAAGAACTTCTGTTGATTTCTTCAGTCTATTCTGCCTTCTTAGTGTGACAAGAAGAAGAATACCAAGCAACTTGTCCCTTGAATTAAAGAAGAGCAGTTTATAAAAATTATACTACAAGCTAAAGAGCCAAACTTAGGTTTTAACCTGAGCTCTAGTCCTTAACTTCCCTTAGCCTCAACTTCTTCATCTGCAAAATGGGGACAATGATCCTTTAAGGAGCTGTAGTGAGTATGAAATGAGATAATGTACATAGAGCTTAGGCACAGTGCCTATTACATTTTAAATGCAGATAAATTATGGTTGACCCACAGTTTCCATGGAGAATTTGTTCCAGGACTTCCTGTGGATACCAAAATCTTGAGTCCCTGATATAAAATGGCAATAGTATTTTATATTACAGCATATTCACATTAAATACATAGCATTTAAAATATAGTATATTTTAATCATTTCTAGGTTACTTACAATACCTAGTTCAATGTAAATGCTATGTAAATAGTCATTATACTCTATCGTTAGGGGAATAACGGCAAAGAAAAAGTACGTGTACATGTTCAGTACAGACACATTTTTTCCCCAATAGTTTTGATCCGTGCTTTGTTGAATCCACAGATGTGGAATCCATGGATATGGACAGCTGACTGTACCTAATATTATTTCTATTGTTATTTTTAGTCAAGTGTTAATGAGGAAGAATTTGTTTTAAATGTCTAAAAATTCTAATGCTGTTAGTCTAAGCAATATATGTCCTTTTATTTTCCTCTTACAATCTTCAAGATGGGTCATTTTCTATGGAGATCTTTAACTTAATCTGCTCCAATTCTTTTACCTTCAGGAAGTGGCTGGTGTTGCCAAGTCATTGGGACTCATGTCTATTCTCACTTACAAGCCTCAGCTTAGAAGACTTCCCTAGCCTCCTTTATCTCTCTTGCCTTTCTACGCCACACTTGTTTCCAATCACACCATGTATACAGGAGGTCCACCTTCCTGTAACTGCAAATTGTTTAAGTGTATTTTGTCCATCTACTCTCAGCACCTAGGACATGATTGATAAATGTAGTTTCCTATTAAATGAAAATACTTCCCTAAACCTTGTCAGTTAGGTGACAAAAATTCCAGAAAGATTCAAATATGGAGTTGAAGAGAATTGGGTTTCTTCTAAGTCACTGAGCCTCCTCAGTTCACAAAAGGAGGACTTATGAATTTGGTAATCTAATCCACAAAATCAGAATGATGGTTTAGTCAACATAAACAGATGTAATTCATACATAACCCAAAGAGTCCTACCTTGGAACAGCAATTCCATCCACTGAGATTCTGAAACTTTGCCTTACTAGGTTATTATACTTTGATTTATATTGAGAAAAAAAAGCATAGATACATCATATCGACTCTATCAGAAGGTTACTATTGTTGTGGTTAGCTACAATAATCACACATTATAGCATATTTTTTACAATGTATCATCAGTTTTAGGATGAGTGCAATACTGTAAAAATAAATAATCATTAAAAATGAAATAAAAATAAAGTGTCCTATTATAGTAACAATAAGAATAAAATTCTCACAGGTTTCTGCCTACTTGGAAATATAGTATTTCTGCATTGAAATTCCATAGACTTCTAGATCTGACATTATTACTGATGACATAAATTTAGCTTTTCAGTTAAAAGGAAAATGAATATTATTGGTGACTATTAGTTCTTTCTCTCATTGCTATAAAGAACTACCTGAGACTAGGTGATTTATAAAGAAAAGAGGTTTAATTTACTCACAGTTCCAGAGGCTGTACAGGAAGCATACATAGCTGGGGAGGCCTCAGGAAACTTACAGCCATGGCAGAAGACAAAAAGGAAGCAGACACGTCTTACATGACCAGAAAAGGAGAAAGAGAGAGTGAAGGGGGAGGTGCTACACACTTTCAAACAACCAGATCTTGTGAGAACTCACTCACTATCATGAGAACAGCAAGAGGGAAATCTGCCCCCATGATCCAATCACCTCCCACCAGGTCCCTCTTTCAACATTGGGATTTATAATTCCACATGAGATTTGGGCAGGGACACAAATCCAAACCGTATCAGTGACAAATACTGAAATATTTTAAAAGAGGAGCTTAAATAAAAATTCTTAGAGCTCTAGAAATACAATAAAGGAGAAAATCTTAACAGGAAAAAAATACAGCACAGAGCATCTCGGGGGCGGAGCAAGATGGCCGAATAGGAACAGCTCCAGTCTCCAACTCCCAGCGTGAAGGACACAGAAGACCAGTGATTTCTGCATTTTCAACTGAGGTACTGGGGTCATCTCACTAGTGAG
>NW_012118443.1:951237-968951 GCF_000951035.1 Colobus angolensis palliatus
CATATGTAACAAACCTGCACGTTATGCACATGTACCCTAGAACTTAAAGTATAATAAAAAAAAAAAATACAGCACAAGTAAAACTGTTCGTGTTCTTTCTTCTTTTATGAAAAATAGATTTCTTTGTCCCTATTTCTTTTTATTTTACTTTACTTTGTTTATTTATTTATTTTTGAGACGGAGTTTTGCTCTGTCGCCCAGGCTGGAGTGCAGTGGTGAAATTTCCTCTCACTGCAAACTCTGCCCCTCCGGTGCAGGCCATTCTGCTACCTCAGCTTCCGGAGTAGCTGAGACTACAGGCAGTCCCTATTTCTTAGCCCAATTTATACATTAAATAAAATATTTTCCCTGAACTGGCATTACTACATTTTTTCCTGTTTACTTTTTTTTTTTTTTTTTTCTATTTTTGAGACAGTGTTTTGCTCTGTCACCCTGGCTGGAGTGCAGTGGCCAGATCTCAGCTCACTGCAAGCTCCACCTCCCAGGTTCACGCCATTCTCCTGCCTCAGCCTCCAGGGTAGCTGGGACTACAGGCGCCCGCCACCTCGCCCGGCTAATTTTTTGTGTTTTTTAGTAGAGAATAAATATCCAACTTATTGTAAAACACACTTGACTTGAAAATGCGTGAGAATAAAGCTGCCATTTTTGTAGTATTTTGTGTGTATCAAGTATCATGCCAAGAACTTTATAATTGTTTGACTCAATACACATGACAGGATTACTACTGTTATGTTCATTTCATTATACTGAAGAAGACAATAATGTTCAAAGTCACATCATAAGTTTTATAGTTGGACTCAAGTATATTTGATTTTAAGTCTCATTTTTTTTAGTAATTAATGTAGAGCCTCCCAGAGCTAAAGTGGTGTGCCAATCTACAAATTGTACCAATGATCCAGCATTAGAATCCATCCATTTCCTCTCCAGTTTCCCTGAGTTACTCATTTCCAAACAATTGAAGTGTGCTTGCTTTTCTCATCATTTTGAATTACAGGCTTCAGAAAGAAAAATTCACATAGTCCTAGGCAGAAAACAAGAAAACCCTCTAAATCTCAGTCCAGAATTTTTTCCTAAAGAAGTTTTCATTTAAGATCACCACTTTTTAAAGAAACAATATTCAAGATACAGACTAAAATAGTAATTAAAATATAAACTTGCAACACCTCCCACTTCCTACCTAGAGTTGCCACATTTTACAAACAAAAAGAATAGAATGCTTAGTTAAATTTGAATTTCACATAAATAAGGAATAATATTTTGGTATAAATATGTCCCACACGTACATACATACTCATACTAAAAAATCATGTGTTGTATATCTGAAATTCAAACTAACTATATATTTTATCTGGCAACCCTACTTCTACTCTACCCATTGCCTGTCTCCAGCTTCACAACTAATTGCTCAGTAGAACTGTTCACATGTAATTAGGGTCTCATTCAGTAATGTCTTACCTAATGATTCTTTGTCCTTTCTTCATCAGTAGCAAAGGGGACAATATGAAGAATGTTTACAAATACAATTACAGTCTATCAGTTGCCTTACACAGCAGAACTAATCCATAGAGAGGTGGGAAGTCCTGTACTTTATAATAAACTCAAGTAAGGAGAAAAACCATTTTTGTGGTATTTAAGTTGAACTTACATATTCTGTCACGTTTCACTATAAGTGTAATAAAATAAAGCTATTACTCATCAGAAAATAAAGAACTAAAGATTTGATAGGTAGCTTAAGCTACTCTTACTTTAAAAAGTAATATTTTAAACATAAATATCAATAAGAGTTTCCAAACATTTAGTTGCAGTGTTGTCCTATACTAAAAGATGTCATTTTATCCCACCGTAGTGAAATGGACATCCTGTATTTTACCTAGCCTTATTGAAAAACAACACGAAAACACTCATCAATTCTCAATTTTTTAAAATGACCAAAATTGGCATGATCTCTTTATTGAAGGAAAGGCAATTTTGCTTTTGGAAGGCAATATTAATATAAATTTATAGTTATGTCTTAGCAGTAAACAATTCCCAAAGGAATCAGATTTCCTAAGCAAATGTCAAGTGTGCTCTCTAAAGCACTATTAATCAAATTATGTAATTAAATATATGCTTTGCTTTGACATATTGAATTTTGGAGCATTTTACAAGCCAAAGCTTTACTCCTGTAGAATATAAATGAGTTAATCAGTGTGAACACAAAGTAACAAGGCCATTTTGATATGGTTTAATGTAAAGTGCTCTCATTGCTTTAAAGGTGCACCAGTAACATACCACTTTTTGTACTTTTTAAATGAGTCCTTGCCAGCCAGTTGAGGATTTTAGGGAGGATTTTAGGGAAGCTCCTATTAGCAAGTAGGCTAGGATGTTAACCATCGCAAGTGTCATGAGCTCTATAACTTAAAACACTTCAGCACAATATGATAATCTTCATGTATTAGTTTAAGTGACACTATAGGAGTAGTTTGTTGCCCTGATCTGGAAGTCACACTCCAGGTCTGATCAGCTAGCATTTAATCAGAAACATTCACACTCCAGTGGTTGCTACTGCAAGCCTTTCTGCTGTCATTATTTCCGATCAATACCAAAGACTTAAATTAGCATAATGAATGTTAGGAAAAATGTTGGTGAAAATTTGTGGACTGTTAATTAGATAACAGATGTTCAAAATAGAATTCTCAATGATGAAAGTCAAAATATATAAATTGACTAAAATATATTACATCTACTGCAACCCTCAAATGAATATGTGATTCTAGTAAGCCCTTTGCTTTTTGGAAAGCCTCCCAAAGATTGATTCTGTAACAAAGCTATGTCCAGCCACTTAGTTAAAGGATTTAGGTTGTCTGATATTGATTATGAATCTAACTGATTTCTGCCTTTAGAATATTATCACATTTGCCTTGAGTAAATATTTCATGCTAGGTCTTGTTAGAACACAAAATAGAAGAGAGAGCTAGGAATTCACTAAGAACACAGAATGGATTGTATGAATTGTTTTATATCTGCTTCTTAATGTTTGTTTAATGGATCTCTGTGTTCATGGTCAGCATTTGGTCTCAGATTTGCTTTCTTTAACTTGATATGAAGGTTGGAAGGTGACCACCTCTCAATACTGGTATTTATCAAAGAGCTGTAATTGACAAAATTGCTTAGGTCCAGCCATAGCAACAGATGTACACTGGCATAGACCTGTGCGCTAGATTTTCTGGGATACAAAAACATTGTAATCTAATCTACCAGCACTTCCTTTCCAAGCAAGTCTGATGATCTGTCCTTGGACTATAACCAATATATCCCCTATTCTCTGCTGGGCTTTCCTTACAGCTTTAAAACAAACAAAGAAACAAGAAAACAAAACAAAACAATAACAACAAACAGGCCAGGCGCAGTGGCTCATGTCTGTAATCCCAGCACTTTGGGAGGCCTAGGCAGGATGATGGCTTGGGCCTAGGAATTTGAGACTAGCCTGGATAACATAGTGAGACTCTGACTCCAAAAAATCAAAATATTAGCCAGGTGTGATGGCGCAAGCCTGTAGTCGCATCTACACAGTAGACTTAGGTGGGAGGATAGCTTGAGCCTCCGAGATCAAGGCTGCAGTGAACCATGATAGCACCACTGCACTTCAGCCTGGGCAACAGTGAGACCCTGTCTCCCAAAAAAAAAAAAAAAAAAAAAGCACACAGGGAGGGAGGAATAAAGCCCATTAAACTTTAAAGTCAGTGTAGACTCAATTTGCCCTAAGGCAATAGAAAGTAAGGCAGTGTAGTGAGGATACACAAAAGGTCTGCAGGAAAGAATCATTACTTTTTTTCCCCTTAACCTTGTATTTAATGTTCAGTAGGGTTTTGGCCTCTTCTCTCTTGTTTACTCAGAATTTATAAACTTCTTCTGTTAACACTCATCCATTTTTTATATTTCTTTGTTTTAAAAAGAAAAGGGAAGAAAAGGAAAAACCTTCAGTTGTCCAAAGTGAGCAGTTTACCTAGAACGTTGTTTAGATATAAAGAATGTAAACCAAAAATAAAATTCTAAGCCCCTGACCATCTGAATGGACTCCTTCTCTCTGCAAGAGCGTTTCAGAGCTAACCTAAAAAACTAGTCCAGGACATGATGGGAAGGGGGAGCTGGCCATGCCTCATTACACTCTCCTCTTTTCTGGAGTTACTGATACAACAGACTCTTTAAGTCTGATAAAAATATTTACAGTCTGTTCTCTCTGAAGTCTGCTACCTGGAGGCTTCATTTGCATGATAAAACCTTGGTCTCCACAACCCTGTATCTCAACCCAGACATTCCTAAGTCTTTAGACAATAACTTAACTTTTTCAACCAACTACTAATCAGAAAATCTTTGGATCTACCTATCACCTGGAAGCACCTGCTTCCAGTTGGCCTGACTTTCCAGACCGAACCACTGTGCATCTTACATGTATTTGATTGAGTCTTATGTCTGCCTAAAATGTATAAAACTAAGCTGTACCTAGAAAAACTTGGGCACATGTTCTCAGGATCTCCCGAGGGCTATGTCATGGGCCATTTGTCACTCATATATTTGGCTCAGAATAAATCTCTTCAAATATTTTATAGGGTTTGATTCTTTTCATCAACATCAGCAAGGAAATTACAGGAAATACTGCACTTTCTAGAATTCTTCTCCAAAACATCTTTTAACCCTTTAGAGTACTCCCTCTTCCTACAGCTCCTCTTTAGGGGGCTTGGGGAAAGAGGTAAATTGTGCTGCTTCCTACTCCCTTCAGTCCTGCTCTTAAGTGGATAACGTCTGGTAAAGTAAAAAAAACCAAAGCAGCTTTGGAAAGGCATGGAGCTCTCCACAGCTATATCACAGTCCAACCTGGGGAGCCGGGTGGGAGGGAGCACTCTCTGCCTTCCTAACACAGGGAAAGAGGTGGAGCTGAACTCCTCAGTCCCATCCTTCTGATTTTTCTCAGTGGGAGTTGGGGTGGGTAAAGAGAAGGCAAATGTATCATCGTATAACCATTATATTCCTATCACTTTTCTCCCAGTACCCAGTGATGATCATTCGTGTGGTGATGACTGTGGCATTTAATTCTCCTGCCTCTAACTAGCTGGCGTACAAATCAGCATACCTAGTTATCTACCAGACATGTCATCCCCAACTCAGAGTCTGTCAATAATTTTTCATGGATCGGCATAGTCTTAAGAACAAAATTATAATTCTTTAGCTCAGCCCTCAAGGCCCTTCACATCTGACCCCTGACTACCACTTTAGCCCTGGCCTTTACTCACTCCCTCCTGCCTCCTCCCCATTACAATATATACCCTTTGGTCTAGCAATGATGAACTACCTACAGGTAACTAAGTATCACACTGATGCACAACTCTTTGTCATAATGAATAGATTTGTCTCTGCTTGAAATGATTTCTTTTTTTTATATCCCTTTGTTCTATATCATATCCATGTGACTCCATGTAACAGAATTCTGATTCTTAGATCTTGGACATTTATACTAACTATGAATCCAGATTTGTGGATGATATGTAATAGCTATATGGTAACTCTGATTTTTAACCCTTATTTTGTGATGTGATAAAAATGGGGGAAAGACAAATTAGGGATATGAATGAGCTATCAAATACGATTTGGTGTTTTTCTACTATCTTACCCATTAACATGAGAGAGGCAAGTGCCTTTTATCATCCCAGACATCCCTTTAATGTAGTACTATTACCAGCCTAATTCCACAGATTATAAACTAAAATATCAAACCTACCCACTTAATTACAGAATGTGATTAAGAGACCATCTGAAGTGACCTTGCAGATCATCCAATCTAACTCCTTAAATCCAATTAACTTCCCTTCCTTAATACTCTTTTAAAGGAAAAAACATTATAAACCTAGAAATAAATATTATGTTACTTGAAAGTTCAGCAATTACTAATAAAACTTTAAAACTCCTAAAAGTTATATTTTCTTGGGCAAAGGAAAACAATTCTCCATTTTCTGAATGATCCCATTTAATAACAAAAATTTTAACCTTAGAACACGCGTCCCCAACACCTGGGCCATGGACTGCTACCAGTCTATGGCCTGTTAGGAATTGGGCCATATAGCAGGAGGTGAGCATCGCACAAGTGAGCATTACTGCCTGAGCTCCACCTCCTGTCAGATCAATGGTAGCATTAGATTCTCATAGGAACGTGAATCCTATTGTGTACTATGCATGTGAGGGATCTAGGTTGCATTGCATGCTCCTTATGAGAATCTAACTAATGCCTGATGATCTGAGGTGGAACAGCTTCATCCTGAAACCATCCATCCACTCCCACCTCCGGGTCCATGAAAAAAAACTGTCTTCCACAAAACCAGTCCCTGGTGCCAAAAAGGCTGAGGACCACTACCCTAGATGATAAGGTATCTGGAGTCCGCTGCTCTCTCATCTAGTAATCATTTAAACTGGCCTTAGATAGAAAAGCCAAGATCAAAATCAAGTTAGAGAAGTTTCCTCTTGCCATCTAGGAGGGTCATATCATAAAGCAGCCCCCGTTCTAAAAAAAAAAAAAAAAATTGTATTAGAAATAAACCTGGGCACTTATACACACAGACACAAAGAGTACCACGTAACTCCTGGACTGTTGCTGAGTTCTTGGAAACATTCCAAGTTCCTAGATCTCCTTTCTGTCCCAGCATCAAGAATATGTTTTTAGACTATGCTCCTGCGCTGATAAATCTGCCTGTCAGGTCCAAGCAGCAGTTTATTTTCAAATTGTTGGGTGAGGATAGGTTGATGGAGGAGGAAGGGAAAGAAAGAAAATAACTGGACCAAGCACTCAGACAGGAAAGGAATTTATCTTAAGACTTTTCAGGTTACAGTCAAGGGAGATGAAAATTACATTTCAAACTTTCTTAGCCACTGTCAATTTCTCCTTTTTCAAATGAAGTTTCCCCATTTATATTTTTACTTTGAATTATGCAATGTGTCTGATAAACACTTTTCATGGAAGGTGTAAAGGAATAGTGTGGGAGAGGAAGTGGGTGTGTGTGCACCCATAGAGGCCAGCACTACTTCTGAGTGTAAATTATAAATTATCCTGTATTCAGAGATTTCCAGAGCCAGGCCTCTGAGAAAGGAGATAGTGACTTACACAAAGTACTCTCTGCTCATGGTTGTCAGCAAAGTACAGTGAATACCTTGGGTAATAGGCTTCCTTACCACTCCACTTATCCCCATCTCTTTGCCTCCCCCAACACAAACACAAACACAATTACAGCCAGAACAGGCATATGGATGGAAGCAGTAGATTCCATTAGAGCTCTGGAACTGGCTTTCAAAAGCATTTTGTACATTAATATTAGAGACTGAAATGACTTCGTTCATCATTTTCCCCGAGGTATCTACCACAATATCTACTACCCAATGAAGATTTACTGAATGAATGAATAAAAAGTGAATACATTGCTTGCTTTATCAGAATTCTAATTCTTTGTATTTTATTCCTCCTTTTTTAATGCTGAGGTATTAATGATTTATTAGTCTGTGAAGTTATTGGTATGTTTTAATAAAAATAATATGCATTTGTCATTTTAAAAAGTCAAACAAAACAAAAAATAGAAGAAAGTTTAAAATAACTTTAAAGTCCATAAACCAGGGCTAGTGATGAGCATTTTAGTATACATTTTCATATAGAAACACATAAGTATATAACATGTTTCATACATATATAAGTAGATATATCTATACATTTCTATTAAGATATAGTGTACTAGTGAGCATTTTTCTAAATATCTCTTTATAAAAATATACAAACATAAAATATGAATTGTATAAATATACATAATTTTGTCTAGACATCTCTTCATAGAAATACATAAAGATATAAATATAAAAATGATATTTTATCTCAAAGGAATTCTTTCACTTTATATGTTACCTATTTCTTTAATCAACAGTATGTACTTGGTATAGTTTCAAGTCAGTAACATGATTTATGCAGCATAACTTTTAAAGCATATTCTGTACTTGAACAGATTTACTTGCCCAGCATTTCTGAGGGACTGAGGGACCTGGAGTCTGTTTTAATCTTTTTTTTTTTTTTTTTTGAGATGGAGTCTCACTCTGTCACCCTGGCTGGAGTGCAGTGGAGTGATTTCATCTCAGTGCAACCTCCTCCTCCTGGGTTCAAGCAATTCTTTACCTCAGAGTCCCAAGTAGCTGGGATTACAGGTCCCCGCCACCATGTCCAGTTAATTTTTGTATTTTTAGTAAAGATGGGGTTTCACCATCTTGGCCAGGCTGGTCTTGAACTCCTGACCTCGTTATCCACCCACCTCGAACTCCCAACCTGCTGGGATCGCAGGTGTGAGCCACCACACCTGGCCAGTTTTAACCTAAGTATCTTTACTAGGAAAGAGATCAATAGTAGCACCTATCCCATAGGTCTTTGCTTTTTGGTAAATATTAGATGATTTATAGAAAGCTCCTAATATTTACACCTCAAACTTTTCACTGAAAAATTGTTAGGCTGTAGTTTTTTAAAGGAATTAATGACAACACAGTAGTCTTCCAGATTCATTCTTTTGTTGCCATTTCTATTTTTACAGATTTGAAATTCTAGCTCCAGTATCTACATGGGATATGTCAAATCTCATGCCTAGTAATATAGTTAGAAAATAGAAAGTGTGACACTGGTACTAACTGTAAAATACAATATAATTTTGAAATTAGGAATTTCGGTTAAAGCAAGAGACACCTGATATGGTTTGGATGTTTATCCCCTCCTAATCTCATGTTGAAATTTGATCTCTAGGGTTGGAGGTGGGACCTAGTGGGAGGTGTTTGAGTCATGGGGGCAGATCCTTCATGAACGGCCTGGTGTCTTCCCTGCTATAATGAGTGGATTCTCACTGTATTAATTCCCATGAAAGCTGCTTGTTTAGAAGAGCCTGGCATCTCTCTCTTGCTCCCTCTTTCACCATGTGACATGGCTGCTCCCCGTTTGCCTTCCATCATGATGGAAAGCTTCTTGAGGCCTCACCAGAAGCTGAGCAGATGCTGGTGCCATGCTCATACAGCCTGCAGAACTGTGAACAAAATAAACCTCTTTTGTTTATAAATTACTCAGCCTCAGGTGCTTCTTTCTAGCAATGCAAAACGGACTAATACAACACACAATTTGGACTGGAAGGAAAAGAAGATGTGGAAATTCTTGGTTCATGCAACTATAAATTCTCCATTTCCTCTCCTGCTTTCCTCTTTGTTGTATTCATTCTCAGGGAGAATGGAAAGATGGTTACAAAGAATTCCAAGTTCAGATTATCCTGACAGGTAACCATCCCAGTGAAGAGGATCCAGTGTAATTATGGGTTATGTATAATCAAAGAACATGGCTAGTTAGCTTAATTGAAGTCTTTCATCAATATCCTAGAAAGGTGTATGTGAGCACTCATTGGGCAAAAGGACAGACTAACCTATACCATGTGACTGGCCTAAGAATGGGGGAGGGGTGATTTTCCAAAGAGAGTGGGCAGGCAGAAATCTGTTCACTTCATAGAGTCTACCCAAGGCTAATAGACTTCAAAACTGACTGATTCATCATAAAGAACTTGCTGTTTGTGTATATTATCAAAATAAAGACCCAATAAAATAGGTAAAAGACTTACAGAATTTGTCAATATGTCAGATAGTACTCTAAGAATTTACTTATAACCCATTTAATCTTTTCAACAGCAAGAGGTAAATTTTAATTTTTCAGTTGAGAAAGTTAAGGCAGAAAGATATTAAGTAAAGTGGCAAAACTAGGATTTGAATCCAGGCAGTCTGGCTCCAGAATTTGTGCCTTTAACCATTATGCCATTTATTATTCCTTCTCTGAGGTTGAGAGGAAATATTAAGATGAAATAATAAAGGGTGAAATTTAGCTTATCTGATTAACAGCTGTGCTGGTTATCTACAGTTGCCACTTCAGATAGTGGTCTCTACCTACTAGCCCTCTCTGTCTCGGGTTCTCGCAGTGCTCCATCCCATTGCTACTGCAAGCATGGAAGTAACATCTTCTTACCTGTACTAAACTCAAAGTGTTTCACTATCCCTTATTGATGCTCCTAATTTTGTCTCAAAGCTTTGTAGAGTCCTTTTATTAAGTTCATCAATAGTAAGCATGGTGGTGTCATCTCTTTCTTGCTTATTTCCAGGCTGATACGATAGACACAATTCTGTTATTAGTTATTTGAATTTGAAAGAGGACATCAATCACAGAGCTCAAAAATAGCTTTTCTCCTTGAATGGAAAGATGCATCATTTTTATATACAAGAGGAGAAAGTTAATTTTACAAATCTAAAGCAGAAGCCTTTTACAAGAATCATCTCACTATGTTTGGATGGGCTTTTTGGGGTTAATAAACATTTTTTCTCAATATACAGCCCTCCCTTTGATTGAGTTGTCACATGTACAAATTAATTTAAATTGTATTAACCATAGCATACCTAGACTTCTGACACTAATATTTTAATGGTCATATAAAGGAATTACATTGATTCTTCTAAATTTTGTGATTTGGCAAACCACAAGAATGGACAAAGACATTGTCTAAGCATAATTTAAGGAACTGACTTAAAGCAGTTGGTCATAAACAATTATCAGGTTCTACAGCAGAGAGAGCTAACTATCCAGCAAATATTTGTGCTGCCCTTCCACAGGGTTATCGGTTATCGATGGTAGTTATTGAAGGTATCTTCCTTGCCAAAGACTACATTTCCTTTTCAGCCCTCTGACATATGAATGGAGTCATATGACTGAGTGGGGTTGTACCTTAGCCTATATATTCCACACGTGATATCTATTACATAAATTAAAGAATTTCTAAGTGAAGTACAAGTCTTCTAACAGTGACATAACCACTCCTGAAGATGGGGTATAAATCTGGATTCAGGGTCTGCCATAGATCCTCTTCTAGCACACTGTACTTATCCAACCACAATGCTTATGAAGCTGTATCACAATTATTTAATTACTATTTTCCATCCTAGCCTGGAAGGAAAGAAAACACTGTTTCTATAGTGTTCATCATTGTTCTTCCCCAAGAGTTAACACAACACCTGGTACACAGGAATCACTCAATAACAATTGGCTGAATTTTTGAATTAGATTTCTATGAACAGAAATACTACAGACATATCTTCCTACCAAGAAAGGGAGAAGTCAGGGGGATATGCACATATCTTTCCCTGAAAGGTGTCTTTATGGTTTCTCCTCTTAAAAAAGATATAGAAAATAAGGCTATCAGCCCATTGTCTAAGTATGTCAAGCACTCAGCAAACACTTGGAAAAAAGGAAGAATGAATGTGCAAATGTTCCTGCCTCTGTTTTCTAATAGCACTCTCCTTTAACATTTATTGCAATGAAGATGAAATTTTACTCACAATACACTCTAGTGTGCAAAGAAAAATGATGAGGTGGTGTGGCATTGGCCTTTGGCCCTAAAGTTCCCACTTATTGTGGTCTGGGGCCTCCACTGCTCTCCTTATCCTCTCAGCACTTCTGTATCTATTCTACTGGAATAAAAAGGCATTTCTCAATCCCAGGCATTTCATTTGCAGGCCATGGGGAGCCAAGAGTATAGCCTCGGGCTCATATATTTAGTCTCTCTCCTCCTCAAATCCACACTCTCCCTCCATTAATGTTGGATGTGGCACTGAGCCAAGTGCATCAATCCTCCTGTAGGCCTGCAGCCTCCCTCAGGCTGTGCCCAGGAAAGCATAGCATGATTTCCAGCATTCTTGATTTTCCAATATGCATTTGAAGTTTCTGCCACATCAAACTCTTTCAAAGCTGGACCTGTGAAAGAGAAAATGCTGACATGAGATCTGTCTTCTTACCCTCTCACTCCTCTAATGGAAAACAAAAGCTTTTCTGTCTCACAAGAATATACTGAGTTTTCTCTTTGTGTTTCTTTCTGAGCTTACTTTTCTCCTAGACTCATTTTTGGCACTGTTACTGTAGGTAGCTAGTTAGACATTAACAGGGCAGGAGAGGGCTCCCTGCAACCCCCAACCCCCCAACCAGGAATGTCAGGAAACCATCAGGTGATGGTCTAGGTGTTTTTAACTGTCTCTCTAAAAGAATAATAGGTAGCAGCCAGCACCAGGGAAAGGCAGGCTCCCAAGATAGGAAAAACCTGAAACTGGTGATCAGTAGCTTCCCGGTAAGATCTTAGGAGTTGGGTGAATGGGCTCACACAGGCACACTAAGGGGCAAAATAGCAGAGTTTAACTGGTATATGATGTCTTAGGAACTTTTGACCGGTAAGGGAAGAACGCCTCAGGTGAGCATGCATACGACTCTAGTAAACACACTTTGCATGCTCCCCTCCCAAGTATTAGCAGGCCCACTGCACTTATGGACAGCCCTTCCCTTGGGGAAAGAATCAGCAGAGAAGGGATGCAAGACCCTGGAAGTATGCCAGCATATAAAACCCCAACTCAGAATGTCCAACTGTTCACTTGATCTCTCAAGTCGCCTGCTTGGCCCTCTTCCAAGAATACTTTAATTTCTTTTGTTCCTGTTCTAAAAGTTTTTAATAAACTTTCACTCCTGCTCTAAAACTTGCCTCGGTCTCTCCTTCTGCCTTCTGCTTCCTCTAATGAATTTTCTCTTCTGTGGAGGCAAGAATTGAGGTGTCTGTAGACCCATGTGTATTCACCACCACTAACATACTTTGGTGCCCTGTTTCAGATATGTTCCAACACTAACAGCACCATTGCTGGGGAGAATTTTGAAAAACCAAGGTGGGCCAGGCATGGTGGCTCACTCCTGTAATCTCAACACTTTGGGAGGCCGAGGCAGGTGGATCACGAGGGCAGGAGTTCAAGAGCAGTCTGGCCAAGATGGTGAAACCCTGTCTCTACTAAAACTACAAAAATTAGCCAGGCACGGTGGCAGGCACCTGTGATCCCAGCTACTCAGGAGGCTGAGACAGGAGAATCGCTTGAACCCAGGTGGCAGAGGTTGTGCTACTGCACTCCAGCCTGGGCAGCAGAGTGAGACTTTGTCTCAGAAAAAAAAAAAAAAGGAAAACCAGGGTAGGCAAAAGATTTCTAGCTGTACCTTCAATGGAATGCTGGCTCTGTATGCTTGCTTATTCCTTTGGTCTTTGGCTATTTTACAACTCTGTATATTGAAGAGGGTAATTATTCTTATTTATAGAATTGCAAATGAAGTTTGACCAGTTTGATTTCCACCCTATAAAAACAATTATTCCAAGCAATACATTTTATTGTTCCTCCAACATATAAGTTTTATGTCTATGAGCAAATTCATTTCAGTATCCCTGATTACCTTTAATATCTTCAGTTTATCCTTTGAACATCTTACTATTTATCTAACAAGTTAGTAAGTTAAAGGAGCTAATAAGTGAAACTTTTGGCATGTGTGTATTTAGTATCTGTATAAGAATCATGATTTTATCTTTATATTTTAACTTCGTCACTCACCTTTTGTCATGTAAGTCAGCAACTTCTGTATTTCTGTTCGTCAACCAGCCAAATTCAGTGAATCACCAAAGTCAAACAACTTTTTGTTAATTCTAGCATTTTTTTCTCGATGTAGTTACGTATATCTCCCAAATTCAGTGTTTCTCTTAAAAATCTAAATTTCTAGACCAAAGCTTCATATGCCACCCCATAAATACAGATGATTAGTATTTGTCATTAACTTTTAATTAAATTTCTGACAACCATTGGGGTGATCAATTTAATATGCAAATTAGATTCAGCTACACCTCTGCTTAAAAGTATGGTTTCTCCATTTTTCCAATATAAGTAAGGTTCCCAGGCAAGGATCACAAAGCTTTTCATCAGCTTTCTGCCTCCCTCCGATATTTTTCTCTCCCTCCAGGGATTTTTCTCTCCTCTCCTGAGATCAGCAAGACTGAATTATTTTCATTTCCCTGGAAACAACCTCTACACTTCCCTCATTGTGACTTTATTTATATTTTTAATTATTTATTTTTATTTCAATAGGTTTTTGGGGAACAGGTGGTGGTTGGTCACATGAATAAGTTCTTTAGTGGTGATTTCTGAGATTTAGGTGCACCCTTCACACCTGAGCGGTATACACTGTACCCAATGTGTAGTCCTTTATCCCTCATTCCACCTCACACACTTTTCCCCAAGTCACCAAACTCCATTGTATTGTTCTTATGCATTTGCATCTTCATAGCTTAGCTCACACTTATGAGTGAGAATATACAATGTTTGGTTTTCCATTCCTGAGTTAATTCACTTAGAATAATGGTCTCTGATTCCATCCACATTGCTGCAAATGCCATTATTTCATTCCTTTCTATGGCTGAGTAATACTCCGTAGTGTATGAACAATTTTTTTATCCACTCATTGACTGATGGGCATCTGGGCTGGTTCCATATTTTTGCAACTGTGAATTGTGCTGCTATAAACATGCATGTGCAAGTATCTTTTTCATATAATGACTTCTTTTCCTCTGTATAAATACCCTGGAGAGGGATTGCTAGATCAAATGGCAGATCTACTTTTAGTTCTTTAAGGAATCTCCAGTTGTCCATAATAGTTGTACTAGTTTACATTCTCACTAACAGTGTAAAAGTGTTCCCTTTTCACCACATCCCCACCCAAAACTATTACTTTTTGATTTTTTGATTATGGCCATTCTTGCGGGAGTAAGATGGTATCTCAGTGTGGTTTTGATTTTGCATTTCCCTATTTATTAGTGGTGTTAAGCATTTTTTCATATGTTGTTGGTCATTTGTATATCTTCTATTGTGAATTGTCTATTCATGTCATTAGCTCACTTCTTTGATGAGATTTTTTTTTCTTGCAGATTTGTTTGAGTTCTTTGTAGATTCTGGAAATTAGTCCTTTGTCAGATGTATAGATTGTGATTCTCTCCCACTTTGGGTTGTCCATTTACTCTGCTGATTGTTTCTTTTGCCTGTGCAGAACCTCTTTAGTTTAATGAAATTTGATCTATATATCTTTGTTTTTGTGGCATTTGCTTTTGAGGTCTTGGTCATGAAGTCTTTGCCTAAGCAAATGTATAGAAGGGTTTTTCTGACATTACCTTCTAGAACTTTTATGGTTTCAGGTCTTAGATTTAAGTCTTTGATCTATCTTGAGTTGATTTTTGTCTAGAGTGAGAGATGAGGATCCAGCTTTATTCTACTACATGTGGGTTGCCAATTATCCCAGCACCATTTGCTGAATAGAGTGTCCTTTCACTACTTTATGTTTTTGTTTGCTTTGCTGAAGATCAGTTGACTTTAAGTATTTGGCTTTATTTCTGGGTTCTCTATTTTGTTTCATTGGTCTATATACCTATTTTTATACCAGTACCATGCTGTTTTGATGACTCTGGCCTTATAGTATAGATTGAAGTCAGATATGTAATACCTCCAGATTTGTTCTTTTTGCTTAGTCTTGCTTTGGCTATGTGGGCTCTTTTTTAGCTCCATATGAAATTTATGATTGTTTTTTCTAGTTCTGTGAAGAATGATGGTGGTATTTTGATGAGAATTGCACTGAATTTGTAAATTGCTTTTGGCAGTGTGGCGATTTTCACAATATTGATGCTACCCATCCCTGGGCATGGGATGTGTTTCCATTCATTTCTGTCATCTATGATTCCTTTCAGCAGTATTTCATAGTTTTCTTTGTAGAGGTCTTTCACCTCCTTGGTTAGGTATATTCTTCAGTTTTTTTGTTTTTTTAATTTGTTTGTTGGTTTGTGTTATTTTTTGTAAGTCCTGTGAGATTTATGCTTTAAGGAGATTCTATTTTGGTGTATTTTGAGGATTAGTTTCAAGATTTGGAACTCCGTTTAGCAGTTCTTGTAGTGCTGGCTAGGTGACAATAAATTCTCTCAGCATTTGTTTGCCTGAAAAAGACTGTATCTTTCATTTATGAAGCTTAGTTTCACTGGATACAAAATTCTTGGTTGATAATTCTTTTGTTTAAGGAGGTTAAAGATAGGACCCCAATTTCTCCTAGCTGTAAGGTTTCTGCTGAGAAATCTGCTGTTAATCTGATAGGTTTTCTTTTATAGGTTACCTGATACTTTTGCCTCACAGCTCTTAAGATTCTTTCCTTCAACTTGCCTTTAGATAACCTTATGACTATGTGCCTAGGCACTGATCTTTTTGTGATTAATTTCCTAGGTGTTTTTTGAGCTTCTTGTATTTGAATGTCTGGATCTCTAACAAGGCCGGGGAAGTTTTCCTCAATTATTCCTTCAAATACATTTTCCAAACTTTTAGATTTCCCTTCTTCCTTGGGAACACCAATTATTCTTAGGTTTGGTTGTTTAATATAATCCCAAACTACTTGGAGGCTTTGTTCATTTTCTTAAAATTCTTTTTTCTTTGTCTTTGTCAGATTAAGTTAATTCTAAAGCCTTGTCTTCAACTTCTGAAGTTCTTTCTTCCACTTATTTGATTCTATTTCTGAGACTTTCCAGTGGATTTTGCATTTCTCTCAGTGTGTCCTTGATTTCCAGAAGTTGTGATTTTTTTTAAAATTTATGCTATCTATTTCACTGGAGATTTTTCTATTAATACCCTGTATCTGTTTTAAAAAAATTTCTTTACATTGGACTTCATCTTTCTCTGGTGCCTCCTTGACTGGCTTAATACCTGATTTTCTGAGTTCTTTTCTGGCAATTCAGAGATTTCATCTTGGTTTGGATCCATTGCTTATGAGCTAGTGTGATCTTCTGGAGGTGTTAAAGAACCTTGTTTTTTCATGTTACCAGAATTGTTTTTCTCATTCCTTCTCATTTGGGTCGACTATGTTTGAGGAAAGATCTGGGATCAAGAGCTGCTGTTCAGATTCTTTTGTCCCACAGCAGGCTCCCTTGATGTGGTGCACTCCTCTTTCCACTAGTGATGGGGCTTCCTGAGAGCTGAACTGCAATTTTTGTTATTTCTCTTCTGGATCTAGTCACCCAGCACAGCTACCAGGCTCCAGCCTGGTACTGGGGTGTGTCCTCAAACTGTCCTGTGATGTGATCCATCTTTAGGCTTCTTAGCCATGGATACCAGCACCTGGTAACAGTAGCAGGGTAGTAAACTGGACTCTGTGAGGGTCCTTGGTTATATTTTTGTTGAATATACTAATTTTGTTTTGATCGGCCTCCAGTCAGGAGGTGGCTCTTTCAAGTGCACATCAGCTGTGGTTGTGTAGGGAGGATACAATCTCGCCCTAGAGGAGGTGGGGAATGGGCCACAGAGCTCCCAAGAGATTATGTCATTTGTCTTCAGCTACCAGGGCAGGTAGAGACAGACAATCAGGTAAGGGCAGAGTTAGGCAGGTCTGAGCTCAGACTCTCCTTGGGCAGGGCTTGCTGCAGCTGCTGCTGGGGGAAGGGAGCGTGGTTCCCAGGCCAATGCAGTTATGTTCCCAAAGAGGGTTATGGCTGTCTCTGCTGCATCACACAGGTTATCTGGGAAGTGGGGGAATGCTAGGAGCCAGAGGCCTCACCCTACTCCCACACAACTCATAGCTCAAAAAGCCAGTCTCACTCCCACTGTGCCCCACCAGCAGCACTGAGTTTATTTCCAGGCAACTGGTGAGCAGGGCTGAGAACTTGCCCTAGGCTACAAGCCTCCCAGCTGAGAAAGCAAGTGGACTCACAGTTATCAGTTGTCCCAGGGAGCCTGCAGGGGCAATCCACCTCCTTCAAAGGGTCTGTGGATTCTCTCAA
>NW_012118443.1:969267-1005649 GCF_000951035.1 Colobus angolensis palliatus
AGCCCAGTGTGTGATGTTCCCCTTCCCGAGTCCAAGTGATCTCATTGTTCAGTTCCCACCTATGAGTGAGAACATGCGGTGTTTGCTTTTCTCTTCTTGTGATAGTTTGCTAAGAATGATGGTTTCCAGCTGCATCCATGTCCCTACAAAGGACGCAAACTCATCCTTTTTTTACTTTTAGCAAAAGTTCATGATGTGGCTCTCCACACATCGTTCTTTCCCTCTGAGTGGGAGCTGCAAATTAGTCCTGTCTCCTATTCATCATTTTTTCCCATCTTTTTTCAATATACATTTCTCTGCCCATCAATTCTCTTGGGCCCTAAGTTAGGCATCCAGGCCTTCAAGCCTCCCACCCAACTGATCAGCCACCCTCCGCCTTTGCCTCTGCTTCCTGAATACCTATCTTTATTCCCTCTACCTGTGTCCAGCACAGTCCGGCACTGCCCTGATTCCTCAGTGTTACTTTTACCATATTCTATTGCAAATAACTGTTTTATTTGTCTGTGTCTTCCACAAGACTGTAAACTTCAGAAGTCAGTAATTGTATTCATATTTGTATCACTTTTCTATTGTTGTGTAACAAATGATTGCCCACATACCAGCTTAAAACAATATACATTTATTATCTCAGTTTCTGTGTGTTGGGAGTCCAGGCTTGACTGGATCCTCTGCTTAGGGTCCGCAGAGGCTGCAGTCAAGGTATCTGCTTGTGGCAGATGATTTGAACCATTGATTTACAATGCGTTTTGCAGAGGTATTTGAACCAGAGCAACTCCATCTTGAATAGAGGCTGGGTAAAATAAGGCTGAAACCTGCTGGGCTACATTCCCAGGAAGTTAAGCATTCTTACTCACAGGATGAGATAGGAGATCAGCACATGATACAGGTCACAAAGACTGCTGATGAAACAGGATGCAGTGAAGAAGACATCTGAAACTACTGAAGGCAAGATGGTGATAAAAAGTGTTTTCTGGTTGCCCTCACTGTTCATTATATGTTAATTATAATGCATTAGCATATTAAAAGTCACTCCCACCAGCACCATGACAGTTTACAAATGCCATGGCAATGTTAGAAAGTTACCCTATATGTTATAAAAAGAGGAGGAACCTTCACTTTCAGGAAATCCCCACCCCTTTCCTGGAAAACTCATGGATAATCCATGCCTTGTTTAGCATATAATCAAGAAATAACTATAAGTATTCTTAGTCGAGAAGCCCATGCTGCTGCTCTGTCTATGGAATAATCATTCTTTTATTGCTTTACTTTCTTTAAACTTGCTTTCACTTTACTCTATGGAGCTGACCCAAATTCCTTCTTGTGCAAGGTCCAAGAACACTTTCTTGTGGTGTGGATTGGGTCCCCTTTCTGGTAACATCTTGACTAGAAAAGGTTCTGCCTCTAAGCTCCCCCAGGTTGTTGACAGAGTTCATCTCCTTGCGCTGTGGAATTCATGATAAATTGCTTTTACAAAGCCAGCAAAGCAGAGAAGGGTAAGAGGGTGGGAACGGGTGGATGATGAGAAATTACTTAATGGGTACAATGTACATTATTTGGGTGATGAATACCCTGGTTCCCAATCTTTTCGGTAGCAGGGACCAGTTTTGTGGAAGACAATTTTTCCATGGGCCTGGAGGTAGGGGATGGTTTTGGGATGAAACTGTTCCACCTCAGGTCATCAGACCATTAGTTAGATTCTCATAAGGAGTTTGCAACCTGGATTCCTTGCATGTGCAGTTCACAATAGGGTTCGCTCTCCTGTGAGAATTGAATGCCCCAGCTGATAAGACAAGAAGCAGAGTTCAGGCAGTAATGCTCGCTTGTCCATGCTCACTTCCTGCTGTGTGGCCTGGTTCCTAACAGGCCACAGACCAGTATATATCTGCGGCCCGGGTGTTGGGGACCCCTGCCCTAAAGCCCTGATTAGACCAGTATACATTCTGTTCATGTAAAAAAATGCACTTGTACCCCCAAATTTTTACAAGTAAAAAACATAAAATTTTAAAAAGAGAGAGAATCTCTAGATATTTATTTAAAAAACTAGCATGACTGAGTTTTATATACCACAATTAACAAAATCACAGTGTGACAACCTATCACCACATTCTATTGGGGAGAAGCAAGTCTTCCAATGGTGCTTAGTCTTTCAGGCCAACTTTTGGTTGAATATTATGCAAAAGAATTTTTGTTTATTGTTCCCAGGCATTTTCCTTCATTATTTTATCTGGGGACTATTTATTACACAGCACATAGCTAACAGTCTCTTTGGGTCTAATCAAAGCCCCTTCCTTATGAGGCATGCACACATGCATACGTGAGTCTGTGTATGTCTTTTGTGTGTGTGGTGTGTGTGTGTGGTGTATGTATTATGTGTGTGTGTACATGTGTGTTGCATGCATGCATGCATGTGTGTGTACATGTGTATGTTGGGCATTTGTGCTCATGTGTATGTGCAAGTGTGTTATGTATCTGTGTGTTTCAATTTAGCAGTTGGCCAGCATTACTAGCTGCACCTCTTACGTTTTCAGCTCCAATCTGTCATTCCAATGGTTCAATTTGTGGGGAAGAAAAAATTCTAGCTACCCACTTTCTCATTCACCTCAGCTGTCAGCCAGTCTGTGGCATGCCAAATGGGGTCCACATTTATTCTCACAGACTTCCCACATTCCAGGAACTGACTGCTTCAAAGGAAGTGTTTTTGATGTATTACCTGAGGTTATGCAAACATTTTTGGGCAGCTTACAAGGTACAATTTCCACTCTCAGCTACCTGCCTCAGTCTGTCTGTGTTGGAAAGCCTTTTTCATGGGTTATAATTGAGTTCAATTATTAGAGCATCACAGGGCTGCCTTTATTCTACTTTAACTGGGAGTAATGTGAAGGAGGTTTCCAAACATGTTGCTATCCTCATTTACATGCAGTGGGCCTCCCTAGGTGTCACATAGCCTTTTCAAGGTCTGATCATCACCCTTTAGCCACACTTTTACTCCCTTAACGGATGCTAGCTCCAGACATATAGTATTTAATTTATATATTTATCTTGTACTTTCATTTTAATAGATATTTAAATATAGAACCACTTACCGAGGCCTGAATGTGTGATGCTCTTCCTATATCATTGCCTACATATATGCTTCTGTTTAAAACATATTTCTCCTGCCCTTTTAAACGGATTACTTCAAGATTCAAGGGTTATTGTCTCTGGAAGTTCTTTTATTACACCCCCTCAACTCAGGTTAATCTGCCTTAAAATAATATTCTTTTAAGATAACTATTAGTTTATGGATTTGTCTTCCCTAATAGTGAGCTCCTTGGGAAAGGTAATTTGTCTGGTATGCTTTCCATCAGCAGAGTCTAGGATACTGACTGGCCATAAGATGCTCTTAGTAAAAGCTGATTGAACTATTATGCTCATTAAAGACACAAAAATAATGTTTCACAGTGCAAACCCTTTTTTTTATGGAATGCTACCAGAGACCTCACTCGAGATTGACATTGGATTATTGAAATTAGTGCCAAGACCAGCTCGGTCGTGGAGACCCTAACCCAGTGGCGCTAGAGGAATTAAAGACCCACACACAGAAATATCGCATGTGGAGTGGGAAATCAGGTGTCTCAGCCTTCAGAGCTGATAGCCTCGAACAGAGATTTACCCACATATTTATTGATAGCAAGCCAGTGATAAGCATTGTTTCTATAGATTACAGATTAACTAAAAGTATTCCTTATGGGAAATAAAGGGATGGGTCACAGTAAAGGGATGGGTCTGGCTAGTTATCTGCAGCAGGAACATGTCCTTAAGGCACAGATTGCTCATGCTATTGTTTGTGGTTTAAGAACGACTTTAAGCAGTTTTCCAGGTATTCTTTGCCTTCATTCTGGTAAACCCACAACCTTCCAGCATGGGCATCATGGCCATCATGAACATGTCACAGTGCTGCAGAGATTTTGCTTATGGCCAGTTTTGGGGCCACTTTATGGCCAGATTTTGGGGGCCTGTTCCCAACAAATTAGCAATTCATCAAAAACAGTTGTCTTTCAATCCCTTACACATCGTTTATTGGCAAGGATATTGTTAGACTTTGCTAAACGATTTGCTGAAAAACTTTACCTGAGCCATTCTCTACTTTATGACTTGGTTAACCATATCAGTAAAGAAAGTATGTTAATTTGGAATTATTTTTCCCATTGTACCAATATTGAGTCCAGTGTAAAAGTTGCTACATGATGGCTTTCCCTTCCCAGGACTATTTTTTACCACCTTCTGGTGATTGCTACCATTTTCTTTGGTAATAATGTCCCCTCCCTATACCAACCATGTTATTCTAGTGGAGACGGCCAATAATATTCTGCCCTCTCCCACCTCCTTGTCATAAAATGGGTCCATTTCTCAGCACAGAGCAACACTGATATGCAATGTTATGACTCAGCTGGATTAGTCACCAGCTTTCCTTGGGATTCTTTGGCAGCAGCTGGCTGGGATAAGGCTGTCCTTCTGGACCATGATCTCTGACATGCGGAGAGGCCCATGAAGACACAGCCTAAAAACAAAGAAAATAAGAATGATAACAAGAGTAACATTTCAGTTCTCATTTCGAGTTGCTGAGATCCAGGTCATTGTCCTCAACCCTGTAAGTTTCCTTTTTTGTGCTGTGAGCCAGCCTATTGTGCCTCTTCCTTAAAAATACCATTTTCTGCTTAGGCTAATACATGTTGGATTTCTGACAGTAGCAATTAAATATTTTCCTGAAGGGCTTTACTAAGGAAGCAACAGAGGAAGCATTTTCTCAGGTTTACATTCTTCAGTCTGCCAACACACTGTGCCTTTTCATTTCAGCTCTATGGAAACAGTCCCTATAAGACATATGTCCTTCTCCCATTCACAGTAAAGATTCAGAGGGTTTTATAGTTTGAGGAATATACATTAAGATCAAAATAGGGGCAATGACTTCAAAAATGAATAGCTATATTCCCAATCAATGCATAAAAAAGAAGTGAGGGATGAAGATTTATATTGCAAAGAATGTCTGAAGTTTACAAAATTATTTAACACATGATTTCTTGAATTTGTGAGTTTCTTTTGGGGTATTTAAAATGTACACTGACTAATTCAAACTTTAGAGAACTATTTTGTACACCTTAAACAAACAAGGAAGACCACCTGTGAATTGCTAAAGAAGAGCATTGGCCTTTCCTTAGATCATGCACAAGTAAAACAATATTTTACAGATTCTAAAATATCTGGCCATGATCATAAAACCAGAAGAAAAGAAAAGGCAGAGATGCAATAATGACGTGTTTATTTAAGCCATTTATTTAAGCCAGTAAATCACTGGTATATTTATACTATAATTATACCATATAAAAATTACTGTATATACTAACCCTATAAATCAGTAGTAAATCTCATTCATATCTGATCCAACTATCACTACTATTCTTCCAAGCACTCCAAGAAATAAGAATAAGGTTGTTTCGGTTCACCTATAAAACCAGAAATGGCCCCTGAGGGCTGCGCCTGGAAGCCTTGCACACTTCTGATTGTTTGGGCCTTGTTTCCCTGCTGCACCACATCCTTTACCTTATTAAAGCATCACATGAATATACTCTGAGTCTTGTGAGTCCTTTACTTTTCCTTATTACTTTCTTTTGAGTTTAATTAATATCAATATCTTCACGTATACCTCTTGCAACACAGGCTTAAACATCTCACAAATTGTGAACTTTCCCTATATGAGTTAGTCCTCTGTAAAATAAGATATTAAGGATATAACATAAACATATAATAAAGTCAGAGGCAGCACCAACAATTAATTAAATTTGAAAAATTTTTCATATTTTCCTGTTTTTCTAAGTTAATGTACATGGCCCCTATCAGAAAAAAAAAAGGAAAGAAAGTAAATTAGGGAGATGGTTAAGTAATAGGGATTGTACTGGACACAAAGAGATTAGCTATTCTGATGACTTCTTCTGCCATAGGCTGTTACTACAGATAAATCATAATTAGCCATTTACCATTAACATATTTGAGCATTTCAGTGTTACCAAACATGCCCCATAACCAGCTCTTTCAACATTTGTCCTGGAATAAGATGTGCTCAGTGTCACCCATGCAAGGTACAGGCTGGAGCTAATAATTCTGTGTGTTCAACGTCCCCAATTCTACCCATCGCATCTGTAGACAGGTGAGATCAAGGTTAACACAAAGAGAATTTTAAACAGTAATCACAAAAGGGCACTCTACAACTGGACGTGGGAATAAGAGACAAAGGATTCTCTGACTCCAGCAGTTGCAAGTCTGGCTAAGCTTAAAAAAAAAAACGGGGTAAATTTTTTAAAATGCTGGTGAAAAAAGAAAATAGTAAAAATTAAAAAAAAAATAGCTTAATGTTGATGGTCAGGTCACTGCTTCTAGCCATACAGGTCACACATTGCCCAAGTCCAAGGGCCACACATTGCATACACTTTCGATGTGAATGGACTCCCATGGAACTGTGCAAAACAGCAGTCCTACTGGGCCCCACTATACAATTTCTGGAGATGCTGATAGGGCTTTTGTGCTTTTAAATACATGATTCTAACACACAGCCAGAGTTGAGAACTAATGGTCCAAACTGTTATTTTCCATATGCTAATTATATGCCTTTAAGACTCATGTTGAGATTCTTATTGTTTTCAATATCTGCCTGCTGAGCAGATATTTCTTTTCCATTAATACCCTTAGGAATTTATCTTCTTTATATATTTAACAATAATCTTTCCTGTTGTACAAGAACATTTGCTTTTGTTCCTACTTTCATTTACCTTGCTCCATCATATCCAAAGTTTGAAGAAACTTGTTGAATCACATACTTTTATGTAATTATATAACTTCAATTAAATAATAATGTGATGTTTACATAGATATAGATGATATTTTTCCAGATGCTCTGCACATTTCAACAGATCTCTTTAGGAAATAAACAAAACTTGTAGCAAGAAAATTATCTTCTAAGCATTATATGGTACATATATTTTAAACACCACTATAATCTGCTTAAGAAACACCATTAATAAAAAGGTCAAATCATGTGTTATTGGGTAATCTGGGTTGTTCTATTTTGCTTTCTGGGCTTCACAACCTTCTTGGGAGACCTGCTGTGTCCACATGCCATGAGTGGCTGGTGGGGCTACTCATTACAGGGCTAGGACCATCTCCTGCCACAAACCCCCAGCCCCACTGTCACCATAGGGTAGCTGAGGATGTAACTCGGTTAAGGCCAATTTGAATCTCAGGAGAGAAAGCAATTGGAGTTGGGTTAACCGACGAGAATGCCATACTGATACTTCAGTAATTCCCTGACCTACCCTAGGAAACCAGATTTTCTTTTTATTCTCTGAGTAAACAAATTGCTTTTTGCCTAAGTTAGCCAGAATTGGTTTCTGTGATTTGCAACTAAAGGATGCTACAATTAGAGAAATTGGTACCAGTGTAGAATTCAGGCAAAGGAATCCTAGGCATATTTGCCATATTTGCATTTACTTATTGGGTTGAGGTAAGTCCAGTGAAAATAAAAATCGACTTCAAATTCCAGGAAAGGAAACCGGTAGCCACTGATTGCTACAAACTGCAAAACAAGTCAAGTTTTCAATTGTAGTCATCTCAGATGGTGAAGCTATGGCGGGACAATTAGCTGCTGCCATTTACCAAGATAAAGTGAATATGAAGATTTTTAGACTGTTGGGGAAAATAGTGGCTCTGAACAACGTAAAGGAACTTAACAAAATGAAAATTAAAAGTTCCCATTTTAAAGCCCTCCCTTCAAGGTACGAAATCAAACTGAGGGCCTTTTAATGACCTGCTGCAAGTCTCATATTGATATCCTTTAAGATTGAGCTCATAGAAAGTCAAACACAAAAACTTATGCTATGGATTTCCAAGCTGACCCAGATAAATTGACACCATCTCAATAGACCACTTTTGTAAACGTTAAAACACTACTCAGAAAAAAAACAGTAAGATATTAACAAGTTTAACACTGATATCTAAGAAGTATTGGAAGAAATAGGGAACTACAGAAACACAAATCTCTCAGAAACACCATGAAGTTTTCTTTACCTGAGGTTATTTTGACTCTCTTGCAGAAGAAACACAATTGGCTCCCTGTATTCATGGGTTCCCTATCCATGGATTCAACCAACTAAGGATTGAAAATATTCAGAAAAAAAACCCACAATGTTACAAGAAGCAAAGCTAGAATTTTCCACTGCACCTAATACTAAGTTAAATCCATCAAAATGAAGTAATGTATAAGCACTGTATTAGGTATTATAAGTAATCTAGAAATGATTTAAAGTATATGGCAGAAAGGCACAGTGGCTCACTCCTGTAATCCCAGCACTTTGGGAGGCTGAGGAGGGAGGATCACTGGAGGTCAGGAACTCAAAACCTGATAGGCAACATAGAAAGACTCTGTCTCTACAAAAAATTTAAAAATTAGCCAGGTGTGGTGGTGCACACCTGTGGTCCCAGCTACTTGAGAGGCTTCAGCCCAGGAAGTTGAGGCAGCAGTGAGTTGTGATTGCACCACTGCACTCCAGTCTGGGCAACAGAGCAAGACCTTGTCTCAAAAAAAAAAAAAAAATGAATAAATAAAATTTAAAAATTAAGTATACAGTAGAATGTACATAGGTTATATGTAAATACTACACCGTTGTATATAAGGGACTTGAGCATCTGTGGATTGTGGAAACCATGGGTATCTTGGAATAAATTCCTCAGGGATATTGAGGGATGACTGCATATACAATTCATTTATGACCTCCTCTCACTGTTGTTCTAGTACCCAGGATAAGAACTCAACATGGCACACTTACTTTGAAGAGTGAAATGCTAGATTTATTGTGTATCTCATCCATTTGTCTCCTCATTCTTCGCCCATTAGAACCCCAATCAATCTCCATTCTTGCTGCATGAAGACACTTGGAAAAAACACCAGCCTTTTAAATATTGACAACTCACTGTAATCTACAGACCAGTAATCTATTCAGCAAGTGGAGCAAATGCAAAAGGCTTTCTAGTTTCAGCAATTTTCACTGGAGCCCAAAATGACGGAAATCAGCTGCTATCATCAACATTAGCAGGCACTAGGACACATGTGGTACAGAAAACCTTGATTTATGAAAAGATCTCTGATTCTGGCTAAAATATGAAGTTCCAGGAATGAAACTAATAAGCAATCACTAAGGTCATATCTGATTTGTAAAACAGAAAAAAAGAATCCAAATCTAGTGAACACCAGCATGATAAAGTTACTCTGCTCAAACATTGCCTCTCAAACTGTTCTAGATCCTGAGTCAGTTCACTCCCAGCAGCCTCTAAGTGAAAGGGGTTGGGTATCATTGAGAGAAAATGCCAAATTAATATCATTTTGTATTCTTGAATCTTACTCTGAACCTTCTCCAAAAATATATGTGGCTATTTTATCTGGGTAACTGTGTCTTGGGAATAGGGAAACACACCAAACTTGTTTTTTTCAGATGATCAAATACAGGCACTAAAATAGCACTAATGTCTGGGGATCCACACTGCCACTGTATCCCACTGTGCAGTGTGGTGGCTATGGAATCCATATGATAAATGTTATTCTGTCCTGAGTTTGCCTCACAGTAGTTTCAGGAATGTCTTAATCCCATTCATTGGTTATTTCCCTAGTTCCTAATTATAAAGCTTGAGTGATAGCTTCAGCAATTAACAGTACCTCTACATTCACTCTTTGATCACATAGCAAAGCCTATTTTCAAAGGAAAATACTGAAGCCACTATCAATTCTCCTGACAATCATACAAGCAAACAAAAAGCCACAAATACATGACTTGGAAACTGCAGATAATCATGCCATTACAAATACTCAAAAGATGCACCTACTGCAATTTATATTATACCCTCCATTAATTATCCAATTTAGCACACACAGAAGATATATGGGTAAGTGAAAATGGCACCTAATTGTTATCAGTGAAATTCAGTGTAGACTCCAATTTCTAATGTAGCCTTATTACTGCTGTAAATTAACATATTACCTGGTAATTGACAGGCAGTTACTACCCTATAGAATGCATATTTCTCTTTTTGAATAACCATTAAATAACAAAATAAAATAACAAATGTTTGCTTTTACCTGCCAGAGACTGTAGTATATTCTTGCACACATACACACACACATACATATATATATATTTATATATACACACAAACATATATATTATATTTCAGCTATATACCCTACTCATAACTGGGTTCTATTTGATCCTCATAGCCATGTGTGAGGCCAGCTTAGATAGGACTTGAAAGTCGGTCCTTTCCAAGTTACCATATTGCCTACCCTGTCAGCTGTGTTTACATACTTGCTTCATGAAGAGAGTTCAATTGTGACTCCTGAGAAATATAGTCAGGGACTGTACTGTGAAAGCCAAGGGCTCTCCTATGACTTTGCTTGATGATACAGATTAATGGAAGACTATAGCAATTCTACCCAATTCTACTGCAATCAAGGAACCCTGCCCAGTTGAACTCCTAGCTGAAGTCCAAGGTAATGTTAGAAGGCATAGTAGAGAAAGAGAGTAATTAATTACAGCTAATATCTCATAAGCAGTTATAGAAACAAAATCTGTAGCCTGCATTTCTTGGTTTGCTTTGTATTTAGCACATAGAGTATCTTAGAGTTTTGTTTTCATTACAGAGGGAACTCTACTACACTGGTTCTGATTGAACAACATGCTAACAAATTTTTCACAGCCAGCCGAAATAGTCTACAAGATTTTGGGTTTCAAAGTAGCACTGCAGCAACTGTATGATAAACAGATTGAAGGGCCGAGCTCAGTGGCTCACGCCTGCAATCCCAGCACTTCGGGAGGCCGAGGCGGGCGGATCATGAGGTCAGGAGATCGAGGCCATGCTGGCTAACACAGTGAAACCCCATCTCTACTAAAAAAATACAAAAAATTAGCCTGGCATGGTGGCAGGCACCTGTAGTCCCAGCTACTCAGGAGGCTGAGGCAGGAGAATGGTGTGAACCTGGGAAACAGAGCTTGCAGTGAGCCAAGATTGCGCCACTGGACTCCAGCCTGGGTGACGGTGAGACTCTGTCAAAAAAAAAAAAAAATAGACTGAAGGCCGGGCACGGTGGTTCACACCTGTAATCCCAGTACTTTGGCAGGCTGAGGCAGGTGAATCACCTGAGGTCAGGAGTTCAAGACCAGCCTAGCCAACATGGCAAAATCCCATCTCTACCAAAACTAAAAAAACTAGCCGGCCATGGTGGCAGACACCTGTAATCCTAGCTTCCATTTCTTTCCCCACGATTTAGGCCTTAAAACTTCTTTCTATACTCCTGTAATAGCTTCCAGATTTTTCTTTTTACCTCTAGCTTTTTGTCTTTGGTCTTTTTTTTTTTTTTTTTTTTTTTTTTTTGAGATGGAGTCTTGTTCTGTCGCCCAGGCTGGAGTGCACTGGTGTGATTTCAGTTCACTGAAACCTCCACCTCCGGGGTTCAAGCGATTCTCCTGCCTCAGCCTCCCAAAGTGCTGGGATTACAGGCGTGAGCCACCGCACCCGGCCACAAGTAATTTTTTAGAAGGCCTCTGAGTGGTCAAATTAAGTGTCACAAGGTTCATTTAGTGGTCTCACTTAGAGCCTGCTACCTCTTTTACAGGCCCCTCTCTTTTCTTTTCTTTTTTTTTAGAATTGCGACTATCTGGATTCCACGTCCAATTAAAATAAAAAGTCGGAAAACCAAACTCTGATACTTTCGGGAGAGGGTAAGCAAAGCAGGCAAATGAGTAAAGGAACCCTGCATATGACAATAAGGAGGGGTGAAGACTGAGATAAAGTAGAAAACACATGCCCATCTATCAGGTTAGTGCAAAAGTAATTGCAGCTTTTGCAATTACGCAAAAACTTTTATTAGGTTGGTTGCTTTCGAACCAACCTAATACAAGGGACAGCCACTGCTCAACATTAGCCAACTGTAGCCAAATGGAAATGAAAGCTACACAGATCTGATTTTTCAATATAAATTAAATTTAAATTTTACAGGAAATCTCCCAAATGTAAGCACACAATGAACTCAAAATTGTTTCAACATGGGGTCAGTTACCTCCTGTTCAATAAGTCTAAGAATATCACCATGTTATAGCATTCCACAATACTTAATATTTACAATGACAATTCCTGATCATAAAGCAAAAGGAAATTAAATTAGCATGATCTGTTTAATAAGGTTGGAGAATTATATAATACATCTGAGAAAGTTTCACATCCACAAGGATTAAAGCTTTAAAATGGAAATGATTGAAGCTATTTGTAAACCTTGGCTGTCTAGAATGACATATTACCCAAAGTCTTGATCAGCAGAGTTTTCCTTTATGGACTTACGCCATTAGTTGATGTACAGTTTGTCATAGCTATCCTCACCTTCAGCTTGCTAGTAGGGCAGAGGTTCCATGCCAGGAGAGGCAACCCAAGATGATCAGAGGCTACTGCCCCTACAAATGCCTTATTTGTAAACAGGGTGTCATGCCCAGGGGGAAAGGCTGGTAATAAAAACGAAAAGCTTCAAAACAGTCCCTAAGAAAATTTACTTTATATAGAATAGAGTGTGGAAACTTTCAAACCTAGGGATGTTTTTGAAAACAACGGAGATTTTGTAGTAAGCAACTAAGAAGGGGTACGAGAGCAATAAGTGAAATCATAGACCAACCAGAATTTTACCAGAGAGAATCAGGGAAAGAGACAGTTAAGAAGAGCATTCATGAGGCTAGAACAAATCTCAAAGACTAGTTTCCCAGACTGCCCCTGGGAACAGGACTGGATTTAATTATATGCAACTGGAGAGCAATCTATGCCCTAGGGCATTGTCAAAAACAATAGTGTAATCAGTTGGCAATTAGTGCTGGCTTACAGCTGAGCCTGATACCAAGAGAAGCAAATAGTTTACTAAAGAAATCGAAGAAATAGTAAAAGAGAACCCTTCTAAAACCACCATCGTCATAGAAAGATTGTGCATCTGTCCAAGGCTGCACTATATGAAGCAACATTAGTGGCTGCACACAGAAGGTACAATAGACGTCTCAAAAATAGTCCAAATAAGTCACCAAACAAATAAACAAGCAAACAACATCAAAAACAGCCTGAAAAAGTTCAGTAGCCAGAGTTACTACAATGTGTTATCTAAAATGTCTAGCTTTCTTTTTAACAAAAAAGTTACAAGATATACAAAAAGGAAGAAAGTGTGACACACACACACACACACACACACACACACAGACAAACAGGCAACAGAAACTGCCTTTGAAGGGGACCAGAGGGTGGACTTGCAGATAAAGATTTTAAAGCAGCTACTATAATACGTTTCAAAAACTAAAAGAAACAATACTTAAAGAAGTAAAGAAATGTACAATGACAATGTGTCATCAATTAGAGAATATCAATAAAAAGACAGAAATTAAGTTTTCAAAGAACCAAATGAAAATTGTGAAGTAAAAATGTGTATTAACTGAAACAAAGTATTCACTAGAGGGACCCAACAGTGGATTTCAGAGGACAGAAGAAAGAAATCAGAAAATCTGATGACAGATCAATAGAGATTATGCAATCTAAAAAACAGAGAGAAAAGGTAATGAATAAAAATGAGCAGAACCTCATAGAAATGCAGGGACACCATTAAGTGCACCAACATACATGAAATAGGAATAACAGAAGAAGAGAAGGGAAATGATGGAGCATAAAAAAATATTCAAAGAATAATGGCTGAAAAATTCCCAATGTGATGAAAAACATTTATTCACCACATCTACAAAACTCAACAAAATCGAATTAGGATAAGTGCAATTGGATCTATACCAGGAAACATCATAGCAAAAATGTTGAATATCAAAGACAAAGGGAAAATCTTGAAAGCAGCAAGGGAGAAATAACTCATCACATACAAGAGAATCTCATTCAAATTAACAATTGACTTTCCATCAGAAACAATGAAGACAGAAGGTAGGAGAATGACATATTCAGAATGCTGAAAGATCAAAAAGTAACTGTCAACCAAAGACCTTATTTCTAACAAACCTATCTGTCTAAAATGATGGCAAAATAAAGACATTCTCAAATATATAAAAATGAACAGAAGTTGTTACTAAAAAAACCCATCTTACTAGACATACTAAAGGAAGCTCTTCAGGCTAAAAGCAAGTAACTCCAGGCAGGAACTTGAATCCACACTAAAAAACAAAGAGGGATAATAAGCGTGATTTTGTAATTATAAAGAACAGTAAAAATATTTCTTCCCTTTTCTTCTTTTAACTAATTTACAAAGTAATTGTAACAGCTTTTCTTCCTAATAGTATAGATAAATCATCTTGACTCCAAGCTAATGCCTATCCCTCCACTTTTGTACTAATTCTTCCCTCTCTTTTCTATGCAAGGGCATAAATCCTGCAATTCTTCCCTTTTTATATCCTTCATCATTATTTTTTCCCCTTCCTACCAGATTATTTCCTTTAGCACCTAAATTAACAATTATTTATGCTGGTTTATTAGCAAGTATTATGAGAGTCTGCACATATTAGAGTTTATGTTTTTAAGAATTTTTCTTACATAAAGAAAAACATTTGGTGGAGGAAAAATTCTAAGCCCATTAGAAGTAATTCCAATGCAATTTAAAAATTATCATCACTTGGGACATATACTTCATCATTCATTTGTACAATAAATATTTGCACATAGGTAGAAAATTTAGTTCTGCAAAATAAATCAATATCAAATATACACAAATATCAAATTTTACCAATTGGTTAATCATACAAGAGAAGAAAACAGAATGTGCACAGCTAAAACCTAGAAAGCTTCAGAAATAAAAAAAAAGAAAGATATTTTTAAAATACATCATACAAGAAAACAAAGGCAAGCCTCTAATTTGTGGACTTGCCTTAGCCAGGTAACTCCATCATGCTCACTAGTACCTCCCATGTACTTGTGCTATCATACTCCAACCACTTATAGAGCTACCACCATGACCAGGCCCTGAACAAGTCTTTATATTAGTCAATTCTTCATTCAAAAAATATTTGTGAAATACCTACTATGTTCTAGTTATTGATCATACAAGAGTGAACAAAATAAGCAAATTCTATGCCCTCACACATCATATGTTCCAGTGGAAGCAAATAAAACTAACCAATAAATAAATAAATAAATAAAAATAACAGATCCTAAATCTCATGAAGAGACTGTGCATGTCACAATGACTACTCCAGATTGGAATGTCAGATTAGGTCTCTTTGAGATGACATTTAAGCTAAATCCCAAAATTCATCCAGGAGGATTTCCATGTTACAGATGAGAAAGCCTAAGGCTTAAAGAAGTTAAGTAACTTGACAGTGTCACAGAGCTGGTAAGTAATAGAACCAGGGTTCTTGAGTATTACTGATAGATAGTGCATTAAATCTGGAGGCAGCCTTATTTGCAACTGAAAAATTAATTTCTCAGTGGGGAGGAGCCTAATCTTTAGTTCTTCCCAGTACATAAGAAACCAATATTTCCATTCTATCCTTCTGCCTGTTATTTATTGAGTGTACATTTCCTTTAATAAATGATAGATAAATTGACTTCAAAACATACACACACACACATTGTACACAGTGACTCCTACAATAAAGATTGTAAAACTTCATTATTTGTGTGAATTAACTGATGAGCCACTTAGCTGTGCAGTTGGCAAGCCTGCAAATGACAGACTCAGATGCAGTATGGTTGAGGAAGAGAGGATATAGTACTACCTATGTATTTTTTTTCTGAAACAAACACCCTAGATGTTTTTGTTGCAATGATCAACAGACCACATTTTGAGAAGCCTCCTGCTATGGTCTATTACAGTAATTCTCAAACTCCAGTATGAATTAGAATCACCTGGAGAGCTTGTTAAAACAGATTTCTGGGTCCCATCCCAGAATTTTTGATTCGGTAAGGCTGGAGTGGTACCTGAGAATTTGCATTCTAAAAACTTCTCAGAAGATATTGATGCAGCTGGTTCAGAGACCACATTTTGAGAATCTCTAGTCTATTCAACAGAAAAGTCTCTCTAATCATGGCAATAACATACAGTTTTATGGAATTCCTCACAATTTCCTCAAAAAAGTCCTATAGCAAATAAAGAAGAAATGCACAATATGCCTTCTAATTAGAAATAAAGTATCTCATAATAGCATGGTCATCATTACAGCCTGTGGATTTACTGACGTTGATGGTTGGTTGGAGCAAAATGGGGATAGGTGTCATGTAAAAAAAAGTGGTTAAATGTGCAGGAAGTTCCGGTTACAGCAACTGTTAGTTGTGTAATTGATTGGTATCCTTGAAACTCTGCTTCAGCTGGTCTGTTTTCTGCTTCAAGAACCATGCCAAAACAAAACAAGACAAAGCAAAGCCTACCAGTCTGTTTCAACACATGCCTAAAAACAGCTGAGCAATTCTTCTACTATTGATTTTATCGATGTGATGCAGGGAGGTAACTTAACTCTAAAACCTTTGTTGACACAAACTACCTATACTTTGTCAAATTACTAAACCCAATATGTATTGTAAGAGAAAAATAAAATTCCAAGGCCCCCAACCATCTGAATGGACCCTTCCTTTCTGCCAAGGGCATTCTAGAGTTACCTTAAAATCTAGTTCAGAACATGATAGAAGAGAGGATTAGACCTGCCTCATTACAGCTCCCCAGAATTTACATCAATACAGACGTTAGATTTGATAAGAAGCATTTACAGTATATTCTCTCTGAAGCCTGGTACTTGGAGCCTTCCTCTACATGATAAAACCTAGGTCTCCACAAACCCAGATATTCCTTTCTATGGATAACTCTTCAAAACAATTGTCAATCAGAAAATTTTAGGATCTACCTATGACACTGGAAGCCCCCATCTTTAAGTTGTCCAGCCCTTCCAGATTGAACCAATGTAACTTTTACATGTATTGACTGATGTATTGTGTCTCCCTAAAATGTGTAAATTAAGCTGTACCCTGACCACCTTAGGGACATGTCATCAGGACCTCCTGAGGCTGTGTCATGGGTGCATCTGCAACCTTGGCAAAATAAACTTTCTAAATTGACTGAGACTTGTCTCAAGTACTTTGGGTTTATAGTCTGTGATGTGGTTTGGCTGTGTCCCCACTGAAGTCTCATCTTGAATTGTAGCTCTCATAATTCCCATGTGTGGTGGGAGTGAAAGAGATCAAATGAAATCCACAGGCAGACAGCCCGGGCAGCGCCTTGGGCCTAGTTAAAATTTGACCCTGAACCTAACCGATTATGTTATCTATAGATTCCAGTTGTATAGACAAGCATTGTGAAAATCCCTGTCTTGTTCTTTTTCTGTTCTAATTACCGGTGCATGCCATATATCTCTCAACTTCCTGAGCCCAGTATAAACACATCCCACCATATGCCTCCCCTCCATATGTCTCTCAGCTTCCTGAGCACATCCCACCATATGTCTCCCCACCATATATCTTTCAACTCAAAGACTACCATATATCTCAACTTTAGAAAGACACCACCTGGAAAGTCCCCGATAAGGACACAGCCGTTTGTGAAAGCGCGGGAACCAATAGAAAACTGCTAAATGTATAAACTTAAAATGTTAACCAATTGTAATGCTGTAACCTAAAGAATTCCCTTGTTCCTCTGTAACCTTACAAGTCCTGTTTACATCGGGCTGTAAAAAGCGAGCACACGCATTGTTCGGGGCCCTCTTGTATGTTGTGGAATGGAGGGACCAAGTTCGAAATTGCAGTAAAGATCCTTGCCGTTTGGCTTTGACTCTGGACTCTGGTGGTCTTCTTCGGGGAATAAACGGTCTGGGCATAATAGGAGGGGCCAAAAGGGAGATAATTGAATCATGGGGACAGTTTCCCCCATACTGTTCTGGTGGTAGTGAATAAGTCTCAGGAGAACTGATAGTTTTATAAGGGGAAACCTACTTCATTCTCATTTTCTCTCTTATCTGCTGCCATGTAAGATATGCCTTTTGCCTTCCCCCACTATGTGGAACTGTGAGTCCGTTAAAGCTCTTTTTCTTTATAAATTACCCAGTCTTTATTAATTACCTAGTTTCTTTATAAATTACACTTTCTTTATAAATTACCACGTCTTTATCAGCAGTGTGAGAACAGACTAACACAGTACGTTATAGAAAAGAAAGCTATACATTAGAACTTAGTTTGGCATCCAGAAGTACATCTCTCTGTAATCACTCTTCTATTCTACATTCCCTTGCCATTTGTTTCAATCTATACTGTGCCATTTTAAAATACTTTGCTTTACTATTTCTCTCTTGTTTGTACATTTCCACAAGTTGATCAAAAGCTCCTCCAAATTAGGAATCTCCTCTGTCTTGTATCTCCTTACAGCATTACTTTATTTTTATAAGAAATACTGAGGGCAAATATTGAGGAAGAAATGTCTGAACAAAGCCAGGCTCATAGGGGAATACAGTTGTTCCAGGGTATCACTTAGGATTCACTACAAGACCACCCCCCACAACCTCCACCCTTACCAACTAGGTGTTGAGGATGCTCAAGCTTCTTACATAAAATGGCCTTGTATTTGCATATAATCTACACACATTGCACATCCTCCCATACCTTTTAAATCATCTCTAGATTTCTCAAAATACCTAACACAATGTAAATGCTGTGGAAATAGTTGTTATACTGTATTTTTGTTTTTAATTGTATTATTTTTAACTGTTTTTTTCTCCGAATATTTTCCAGCCCTGGTTGATTGAATCCACAATGCAGAACCACAGATACAGAGGGTCAATTGTATTAAAACAATAACAAAGCACTCCTGCTTTGATAAACCACTGTCATATTTATCTCCTTTGTGAAGAATTAATCCAGACTGTAGCAATAAGCCATTATGAATTTTAGAAAATCTGTAAAGTGCAGGTAAATATTATTTGATGAAAAGTTATTGTTGTTTGGACAGAGGTAACATTTATTAAGAGAAAGAAATGAACAGAGCAAATATGTTTTAAAAAGAAAAAGGCTATGGAGGAATCTGAATCTAAAACACACCTCCAAAAAGGTGCTTTCAGTGGCCACCTTACCCCTCCTCATCTTCCCTGGAGCCTGCTCCCCCTGGTTTGGATCAACTTTCTATCAGGCATCCCTCCCGAACTGGACTTCCAGGTGTTCAACTCCCTCCCTTCTTTGCTATGTTCTCAAAGGACCCCAGTCCGTCATAATATCTTCTTTCCCCCACGCCCCTTCATCGTAAACTCTCAGTGTAATTACTCAGAACATAGGCTGTTTAATACCTCTTAGTGGGATTTAGTTTTCTGAAAAGGGATGGTTGCATCTTCCAACAGACTGTGGAACACAGAAAAATTCTAGCGTTCAGCGAGTCAGTGCATCCCTCTGAATATTCACCAAGATACTGTTTTAGTTTGGATATTTAAATTAGGTCATGTGCAGATTCCTAAAATTGGAGATGAAACAGTCAACATGACTCTATTTTCTTGTATGGTGGTAAGAACACTTAATATGAGATTACCCTCTTAACAAATGCTGAAGTGTACAATACAGTAATGAGTATCAGATGTGGGACAGTCAAAAGAGGATCTAAAACGCAGGAGAGGGAGGTTAAGCAGCGGTTTCCCGGGACTGGGTTGTACTCCCTAAACGTTCTCAGGTTCCAGGACCAACCGCTCACCCGGATCTCTCCCGCTTTGCCGGGTGTAAACGGCGGGACGGCAGCCAACCGGGTCTCCACTCAACGAGGAGCTACTACGGCTCAGCCCTCTGGCCGCGAACTGAGGGTCGGGGTGGGAGCGGACACTTGCCCCGCTCGCGGGAAAGGCAGGAGGAGGGAGGCGAGCAGGTCCCCCGCAACAGAGTCTGCACCTGCCCCGCGTGCCCTGGCTGCAAATCGTGACGCCTGCAACCAGAGGGCCCGGGGCGTCGGGACTGGGGAGGGGCGGGCCTGGGCGGCCCAGCCAGTCCTGGAGAGGCCCCAACAGAAGCCAGCCCAGAGCCCTGGGGGACATCCTGGGGAAGGGGGGGTTCCGCGGCCCCCATCCCTACAGCCCAGGAGGGAACTCCGTGTTTACCGTGGTTTTCCACTACTTTTTGAAAAAAGTAGTGGAAAAGAAAGGCGCCAACTTATGTCCCTCTTGCTCTTCCGGGCTTCAGGAAGGACCTCCTACCTACACCTACGCCCAAATCCGCAAACTCCAGAGCAGGACAGAGTCCGCGACCTTCAGAAGACCCCAGCGAGAAAGCGCGCGCCCGCTCGGAGTGCCCTGAGCCAGCGCAGGCGAAGTAGGTGGATTCGACCGCCTCCAGCTCATCCCGCTTCAACACCGAGCCACTCCCTCTCCCGCCTCCTGGTGCTGGAGGATCTCACCCAGCACCGAGGGGCACGGACAAAAAACGGGGCGGGCAGTGACCACTTCTTGACGTCGGATCCGTGTCCGCCGCCGGCGCAGGGTCTGGCGCTGAGGACTCATGTGCGGAGGTGGTACCCCACCCCGGAGGGTCGCGAACTCCCCGCCGCCTCAACCCAGCGGATCCCGGCGCCAAAGTCTAGACAGCGGCGGACGCCGGCACCCGGGGGCGATGGACAGCAGGCAACACCGAGGATGTCCATCCTGTCCACCCAACGTGGAGCAACGCTCTGGGAAGCGTGCTGGCAGGATTTTCAGGCCAGAGTTAAACTGGCGCGTTCCGTGGTAACATTTTAATCCACTCACTGCCAGCTGCTGCCATTCCCTTGCTACTGAACACAGAAAGCCCTCTTCCACCTCTCTCCATTTCCCCACTTCTATAATACCTCCATTTAGTTTTGTGTTTGTTTTGCTTTTGCAAATTAAAAGAAGTATAATAGTTCTGACGCACAAGGCTTAAGAGACAAGCTATATAGACTGCAATCCGATTTTATAGGCTTGAATCCACCGTCGGTTGGTTATGAGTTGCTGAAAAAATTATTTCTATTATCTGTGCTTCATTTTCCTCATCTGTACAACATGAATAATAACATTACTGACCTCATAAGGTTATTTGAAAATGTGGTTATATAGTGCAGAAAAATTGCCTGATGCCTAGTAAGCACTCAGAGCTCTCCTCCTCACAGAACTGTACTATATTACAACTGAAAGAGCTTTAAAAACATGATTTTCTGAGACCGAGCGCAGTGGCTCAGGCCTGTAATCCCAGCACTTTGGGAGGCTGAGAAGGGCGGATCACCTAAGGTCGGAAGTTCGATACCAGCTCTGACCAACATGGAGACCAACATGGAGTCTGTACTAAAAATACAAAATTAGCCAGGCGTGGCGGCACATGCCTGTAATCCCAGCTACTGGGAAGGCTGAGGCAGAAGAATCACTTGAATCCAGGAAGTGGAGGTTGCCGTGAGCCGAAATCGCGCCATTGCACTCCAGTCTGGGCAGCAAGAGCGAAGAAACTCCGTCTCAAAAAGAAAAAGAAAAAAAAAACAAAAACAAGATTTTCTATTGTACTGAGAATTTGTCGATTAGGGATGGGTGGGAAACTTCTATTAGTGATCGAACTTTCGGACTGGGCAACCTGGGTTGCAGTTCTACCTTCACCTCTTACAAAATGTGTGACTTTGGGCAAGTCACTTCACCTTTCTGCACCTCAATTACTTCATCTGTCAAATGAAATAATAACACTTGTTGGTGAGTACTAAATAAGCTAACATTTGCGATTTAGAACATTTACTATCAAATGTATATGCCTTTATTAAAGGTAGAATTTGCCTTTTATAAGGAGGTAACTTGTAATTCAAATTCTATGCAAATCCATCAGAATCTCAGTCTTCTTACAAATACTGCTAGCTACGTTTGCAATGTACTCTAACCATTTTCATATCCTTTTCTTTCAACAAGCAATTACAAGTTAAACATGATAGTTATGTTTTCAACGACTGGAAGTAACAATTTTGGGAAAAATACTGAAAACCGAATTATACTAGTTGAAGTCTAAGACGTTAGTGACAGTGTTAATTATTGTTTCCAACATTACTTATAAAATATACATTTTATAATTTTGAGAAATCAAGTCAATATTCAGTGAATGTTTCCCTAAGCCTCATATTCATATTCTGTTTTTAATTTTTAATTTTTGTGAGTACCTATTAAGAGTATACATTTAAAATTTACGAAGTATATGGGATATTTTGATAGAACATACTATGTGCAATACTTACATCAAGGTAAATGGTGTATCCATCCCCTCAAGCATCTATCCTTTGTATTACAAACAGTTCAATTATACTCTTTTAGTTATTTTTAAATGTACAATTAAATTATTGTTGACTGTAGTAACCCTGTTGTGCTATCAAATACAAGTTCTTATTCTTTCTTTCTAACTACATTTTGTGCCCATTAACCATACCCACTTCCCCCCAATCCCCAAACTGCCAGCGCCAGTCTCTGGTTACCTTCCTTCTCTCTATCTCCATGAGTTCGATTGTTTTAATTTTAAGCTCCCACAAATAAACAAGAACATGCAAAGTTTGTCTTTCTATGCCTGGCTTATTTCATGTAACATGACCTCTAGTTTCATACATGTTGATTCAAATGACAGAATCTCATTCTTTTTAATGGCTGAATAGTACTCCACTGTGTATACGTACCACATTTTCTTTATCCATTCATCTGGTGATGGACACTTAGGTTACTTCCAAATCTTGGCTATTATGAATACAGCTGCAATAAATATGGGAGTACAGATATCTCTTTGATATCCTGATTTCCTTTCTTTTGGATGTATACACAGAAGTAGGACTGCTGGATCATGTGGTAGCTCTATTTTTAGGTTTTTGAAGAACCCCCAAACTGTTCTCCATAGTGGTTGTACTCATTTACATTCCCGTCAGCAGTGTATGAGAATTCCTTTTCTCCACATCCTCTCCAGCATTTGTTATTGCCTCTCTTTTGTATAAAAGTCATTTTAACTGGGGTGAGGTAGTTTTTATTTGAATTTCTCTAATGATCAATGATGTTGAGCACTTTTTCATATGCCTGTTTGCCATTGGTATATCTTCTTTTGAGAAAAACCTATTCAGATATTTTGTTAATTTTTAAATTGGATTATTAGATTTCTTTCCTAAAGAGTTGTTTGAACTCCTTATATATTCCTATATTAATCCATTGTCAGATAGGTAGTTTGCAAGTATTTTCTCCCGATCTGGGGGTTGTCTCTTTCCTTTGTTGATTGTTTCTTTTGCTGTGCAGAAGCTTTAAGCTTGATTTGTTCATTTTCACTTTACTTGTCTGGGTTTTTGGACTACTACTCAATAAATCTTTGCCTAGTCCAATGTCCTGAAGAGTTTCTCCAATATTGTCTTTTAATAATTTCATATGTTGAGGTCTTCCATTTAAGTCTTTAGTCCATTTTGATTTGAGTTTTGTATATGACAAGAGATAAGAGTCTATTTTCATTCTTCTGCATATGAATATCCAGTTTTCCCAGTACTATTGATTGAACAAACTGTCCTTTTCCCAATGTATGTTCCTAGTATGTTGGTCAAAATGAGTTCACTGTAGATATATATATTTGTTTCCAGGTTCTCTGTTCTATTCCATTGGTCTATGTGTCTGTTTTTATCCGAGTAACATGCGGTTTTGGTTACTATATCTCTGTGGTACACTTCAAAGTTGGGTAATGAATAATAATTACTCCAGTTTTGTTCCTTTTTGCTCAGGATATCTTTAGCTATTCTGTGGCTTTTGCAGTTCCATGTAATGGGGACTTTTTTCTATTTCTGCAAAGAATGTCAGTGGTTTTTATTTGTTTGTTTGTTTTGTTTTGTTTGAGACAGAGTTTCGTTCTGTCACCCAGGTTGGAGTGCAGTCATGTGATTGTAGCTCACTGTGACATCTGCCTTCCAGGTTCAATCAATTCTCATGCCTCAACCTCTCAAGTACCTGGGACTACAGGCGTGTGCCACCACACCCAGCTAATTTTTGTATTTTTAGCAGAGATGGTGTTTTTCCATGTTGGCCAAGCTGGTCTTAAACTTCTGACCTCAAGTGATCCACCTGCCTCAGCCTCCAAAAACGCTGGTATTATAGGTATGAGCCACCGTGCCCAGCCATCGTCAGTATTTTGATAGGGTTGTACTACATCTTGAGATTGCTTTGGATGGTATGGATGTTTTAACAATATTGATTCTTCCAATACATGAACATGGAATATCTTTCCATATTTTTGTGTTCTCTTCAGTTTCTTTCATCAGTGTTTTATACTTTTTACTGCAGAGATCTTTCAATTCTTTGATTAACTGCTAGGTATTTTACTTTATGTGTAGCTATTGTAAGTGGGATTATGTTCCAGATTTCTTTCACAATTTTTTTTTTTGTTGTTGTTGGCATATAGAAATGCTACTGATTTTTATATGTTGATTTTGAATTCTGCAACTTTACTGATTTTCTTTATCAGATCAAATAGTTTTTAGGTGTAGTCTTCTGGTTTTTCCAAAAGTAAAATTTTATCATCTGAAAACAAGGATAATATGACGACTTTTTCCTTTCCAATTTGGATGACTTTATTTATTCTTCTTTTTTTTTTTTTTTTTGATGGAGTGTCACTCTGTCACCAGGCTGGAGTGTAGTGGCAGCCTCCCAAAGTGCTGGGATTACAGGTGTGGATCACTGTGCCCAGCCACATGCCCTTTATTTCTTTCTCTTGTCTAAGTATTCTAGTTAGGACTTCCAATACTATGTTGAATGTGGTGAAAGTGAGCATCTTTGTCATGTTTCAGATCTTAGAAGAAAGGCTTTCAGGTTTTCCCCGTTTAGTATGGTACTAGCTGTGGGTCTGTCATATATGGCTTTTATTATGTTGAGGTATGTTTCTTCTTTCCCCAGATTTTGAGGGTTTTTATCATGAAGCGATGTTGAATTTTATCAGATGCCTTTCAGCATCAATTGAAATGACCATATGGCTTTTGTCCTTCATTCTGTTAATAAGAAGTATCACTCTGATTGATTTCCATATGTTGACCATCCTTGCATCCCTGGGATAGATCCCACTTGGGGATGATGAATGATCTTTTTCTTGTATTGATTAATTTAGTTTGCTTAGTATTTTTTGAGGATTTTTGCATTAATGTTCACTAGGTATGTTATCCTGTTATTTTCTTTCTTTGATATGTCTTTGTCTGCCATTGGCATCAAGGGAATACTGGTGTTATAGAATGAGTTTGGAAGTATTCCCTTCTCCTCTATTTTTTTTTTTTTTTGGAATAGTTTGAGTAGGACTGGTATTAGTTCTTCTTTAAATGTTCAGTGGAATTCAACAATGAAGCTGTTGGGTCCCAGGCCTTTGTTTGCTAAGACAGTTGTTGTTTTTGAGACATAGTCTCACTCTGTCGCCCAGCCTGGAGTGCAATGGCACGATCTCGGCTCACTACAGCCTCTACCTCTGGGTTCAAGCAATTCTCCTGTCTTAGCAGCCCAAGAAGCTGGGATTATAGGTGCCCACTACCATGCCTAGCTAATTTTTTTTGTACTTTTAGTAGAGACGGGGTTTCACCATGTTGGCCAGGATGGTCTCAAACTCTTGACCTCTAGTGATCCACCTGCTCAGCCTCCCAAAGTGCTGGGATTACAGGCATGAGCTACCATGCCCTGCCACTAGGAGACATTTTATTACAACTTCAATCTTGATATTTGTTATAGGTCAGTTTAGGCTTTGGATTTCATCATGATTCGATTTTGGTAGGTTGTACATGTCCAGGAATTTATCCATTTCTTCCAGGTTTTCCAATTTATTGGCATATACTTGCTCTTAGTATTCTCTAATGATCCTTTGAATTTTGGTTATATTGGTTGTAATGTCTCCTTTTTCAGCTCTGATTTTATTTATTTGGATGTTCTACCATTTTTTCATAGTTAATCTGGCTAATGGTTTGTCAATTGTGTTTATCTTTTTAAGAAAACACCTTTTATTTTTTTCTATTGTTTTCTTTTTTCAATTTCATTTATCTCTGCTCTGATCTTTATTATTTCTTTACTTCTATTAATTTTGGGTTTGGTTTGCTTTTGATTTTCTAGTTCTTTAAGATGCATCATTATATTCTTTATTTGATGTTTGTCTTCTTTTTCAATGTAGGCACTTAAAAACTCCCCTCTTACTATTGTTTCACTGTATCCAATAGATTTTGGTATATTGTATTCCCATTATCAATTGTTTTAAGAAATTTTTAAATTTCCTTCTTAATCTCTTCATTGACACCCTGATCATTCAGGAGCATATTATTTAATTTCCATGTGTTTGTATAGTTTCCAAAATCCCTCTTGTTACTGATTTTCAGTTTCTTTTTTGTGGAGAGAGGTGATACTTCATATACTTTAATTAAAAAAATTTTTTAAAGACTTGTTTTGTGTACTGACATCTGGTCTATCCTTGAGAATGATCTATGTGCTGAGGAGAAGAATGTTGAGTAAACTGTTCTGTAAGTATCTATTAGGTCATTTTGGTCTATACTGCAGATTGATCCCTTTATCATAATGACCTTCTTTTTGTCTTTACATTGTTTTTGTTTTGAAATCTATTTTCTCTGATATAAGTATGGCTAATCCTGCTCTGTTTTGGTTTCCATTTGCATTCAATGTTATTATTGATATTTAAGGACTTACTCTTGCCTATTTGTTATTTGTTTTCTGGTGGTTTTGTGGTCTTTTCTTCTTTCTTTTCTTCCTTTCTATTAATGTAGGTTATTTTTCTTGTGGCATGTTTTAATTTCTCGCTTTTTTAATTTTTGTTCATTCATTGTATGTTTTTAGATTTAAAGTTACCATGAAGCTTACAAATAATATTTTACAACCCATTATTTAAAACTGATGACAACTTAACACTGATTGCATAAACAAAGTAACAAAGAAGAAAAAGGAACACTAATAAAAACTCTACACTTTGACTTTGTCTCCCTGAATTTTAAATTTTTGCTGTTTCTATTTTCTTTGTTTTATGTGTACTTACTATTACCAATGAATTTTGTACCTTCAATAATTTCTTATGGTCACTAATATCCTTCTTTTTTCATACTGAAGAAACTTCTTTACCATTTCTTGTTGGACAGGTCTGGTGTTGATGAAATCCCTGAGCTTTTGTTTATCTGGGAAACTCTTATCTCTCCTTCATGTTTCAATGAAGAAAACATAAAGGAGCTATTTTATCAATAAATTATTCACTGGATATATTATTCCAGGATTAAATTATCCTAGAATAATATATATAGTGAAATAGAATTTCATTCAGCATTTTAATTTAAAATTTTCTTCAACACTTTAATATGTCATGCCACTCTCCTCTGGCCTGTAAGGTTTCCATAGAAAAGGCTGCCACAAGACCTATTGGAGCTCCATTGTATGTTATTGATTCTTTTTCTCTTGCTGTTTTTAGAATCCTTTCTTTATCCTTGAGCTTTGGGAATGTGATATTAAATGCCTTGAGGTAATCTTCTTTGAGTAAAATCTGTATGGTGTTCTAACCTTCCTGTATTTGAATATTGATACCTTTCTTTAGGTGTGGGAAGTTCTTTGTTATTATGCCTTTGAACACATTTTCTACCTCTCTTTCTACCTCCTCTTTAAGGATGATAACTCTTAGGTTTGCCCTTTTGAGACTGTTTTCTTGGTAGTGTAGGCATGCTTCTTTCTTTCTCACTCTATTTTCTCTTGTCTCCTCTGTGTAGTTTCTAATAGCCTGTCTTCAAGCTCACTAATTCTTTCTGAAGTTTCTCACTCTGCTCCTAAGAGACTCTGATGTATTTTTAAGTATGTCAATTGCATTTTTGAACTCCAGAATTTCTGATGATTTTTTAAATTCTTTCAATTTATTTTTAAATTGAGGATTCTTAATTTCTGATAGGATTCTTAATTTCTTCTCCATGTTATTTTGAATTTCTTTGAGTTTCTTCAAAACAGCTATTACCAATTATCTGTCTAAAAGGTCACATATCTCTGTCTCTCTGAGACTGGTCAGTGGTGCCTCATTTAGTGTTTGGTGAGATCATGTTTTCCTGGTTGGTCTTGATACTTGTGGATAATTTTTGATGTCTGGGCAGTTAGGAATTTATTGGAGTCTTTGCAGTCTGCATTTGTTTGTACCCCCTCCTTCTTGGGAACACTCTTCAGGTATCTGAAGGGACTTGGGTGTTGTGATCTCAGTTTTTGGTCACTGCAGCCATGTCTATATTAGGAGACACTTCCCGCCCAGTAATACTATGGTTCTTGTACACTCATAGAGGTACCACCTTGGTGGTCATGGATAAGATCCAGGAGAATTCTCTAGATTATGAGGCAGAGACTCTTGTTCTCTTCCCTTACTCTGTCCCAGTACTATGGAGACTCTCTCTCTGTGCTGAGCTCCCTGGAGCTGGGGGAAGGGTGACACAAGCACCCCTATGGCCAAGGCCACTGGGACTGTCCTAGGTGAGACTTGAAGCCAGCACAGCACTGAGTCTGCCCTTCAGGGCAGATGGGCTACCCTGTGGCCTGGAGTAGTTCTAGAAATGCCATTTAAGAGCCAAGGCTTGAAATCAGGGACCCTAAGAAACTGCTTATTTCTCTTCCCCATTGTGGCTGAGCTGATACCTAGGCTGCAAGACAAATCCCCTTTACCCTTTCCTCTCCTTTTCTCAAACAGAAGGAGTCTTTCCTCATAGCCACCACAGCTGGGAATGTGCTGGGTCACACCTGAAGCCAGTGTGTCTCAGAGTAATCCGTCAGCATGTACTACCTCGTTCAGGGCCCAAGGACACTTTACTCAGCAGGTGATGGATCCTGCCAGGGCTGGTACTTCTCTCTAAGGCAGCAGGTTTCCTTCTGGCCCAGGGTGTGTCTAGAAATGTTATCCAGGAGCTACAGCCTGGAATGGGGGCCTTGTGACTATGCCTGGTGCCCTATCCCACAGTGGCTGAGCTGGTATCCAAGTTACAAGACAACGTCCTCTTTACTTTTCCCTTTGCTTTTCTTCAAGAGGAACAAAAGGGTCTTTTTCAGAGCTGCAAGCTGCATTGCCTGGGGTTGGGGAAGGGGTGATGCAAACACTCCTTTAGCCACCCAGCTGGTGTATCACTAGATCACATGCACCCCAAGTCCAGTGACTCTAAACCCAGCATAGCACCAGGACTTACCTAGCAGTTGCAGCCCTTGTGGCCTAAATTGCCTTTTGAATTTATTTAGAACCCCAGAGTACTTTAGCCTGTGGTGGCAAGGCTTGCTGAAACTCAAGTTCCAACTGCTGGGATGGGCAGTTCCCCTCTGGCTAAGACTTATCTAAATGCTTCCTCCATAGGCAGTGGCTGAGTTCTGCTTGGTGTTGATAGCACACTATTCCAATGCAAAGTCCCGCAATTGCTGTGCTCTCCTTACCCCAAGTGCACAGATTCTCTTTGCATTACATGATCACTGCCATGGGATGAGGGAGGGGTGGTTTGGGCGATTCAAGATTGTCTCTCTTACCCTCTCCAGTGCCTCTTTCAGTGATATGAAGTTGAAACCAGGTACTATGATCACTCACCTGATTGTTGGTTCTCATGATATGGTGCTTTTTTGTGTAGATAATATTAAATGCTGTGCTCCTGCTTGGAGGATGACTGATGGGGGCTTCTATTCAGCCATCTTGCTCTGCCTCTGACTATATTTATATTCTTTAAGGAATAATATCTTTTTTCCTTGCTCTATTTTGTTTCAGAACTTTGGCATTTGACATTTATTATGAAATATTTCAAGCACATAAAAATTTGAAAAATAAACAGTGTCTGTATCTAATACCCAGTTTAAGGAAGAAAAGAATGTGTTACCATGAAGCCCCTATGTAGTCTTCATAGGTGCCCTCTTACCATTCACTTCCATCCATAGCAGGATAACCTTACTTTGAATTTCTTGTTTACCATATTCAAGAATTTTTTAATATTTTTTGCTATGCATATGTATGTCTCCTGCTATGGTCTGAGTGATTGTGCCCCCTGCCAAAATTTATGTGATGAAATAATGACTCCCAGAGACAGACTCCTTCTCCCTCTGCCCTGTGAGGGCACAGCAAAAAGACAACAATCCACGAACCAGAAAATGTCCTTTCATTAGACACAGAATCTGCTGGCACACTGATCTTGGACTTCCCAGTCTCCAAAGCTGTAAGATATTTGTATATATATGTTGTATATATATATACATTTTTTTTTGTTTATAAGGCACTCAGTCTATGACATTTTGTTACAGCACCCAAAAGGGCTCCTGAAGCATATATTTTGTATGTTTGCATATATTTAAACTTCATGGAATGGAATAATTTATTTTTAATCTTCTATGACTTGCTTTTTCTTCCTTAAAATTATATTTTTACAACTCATCCTGTTGATAAATATCTATAGTTCATTTACTTGACCACTGTATTTAGACTTCTGTCAAATGACTATACAGCTCTTCGTTTATTCATTTTCTTACTCATAGATGTTGCCACAGTATCTTGCTTTTCAACAAATAGCTGCTCTTAACCTCTTTGTGCTATTTTCTTAAATATATTTACAAACATCCTTAAAGTATTTTCTTAAGAGTAATTAATGGTCATAAAATATGTTCATGTTTTCTGAACTTGGAAAAATCATGCTACCCAAATGAAAATCTTACTTTTGCCATTCCAAAAAATGTTAAATAAGAACCCACTATATGTCAGACATCATGTTTGGTATGGGGGATAGAGCAGCAAACATAGGCATGGACTCTGCCCTCACGGTTTGTATACTATTGTGGGTAATACAGGAAGAAAAAAAGAAGGAAATATGCTTGATTTTTAAAAAGGTTTGAGGCCGGGCAGCAAAAAATAAATGCTTAAAAAGTCATGCCATCAACCAGATGATATTACGAATATTTCTCCTAAATCAAAGAAATCATTAAAAAGTAGAACTTCCATGAAATGAGAAATGACTGAAATGCTACAGTGGCTCAAAGATAGATGTAGGGCACAATTATGTCAGGAATCCTCTCTACTTACTGTGGGGAGGCCAGAACAAGAAAGGGGAGGAAAATGTATGGCCTTCTTTTGTGAGCTTCAAAATCTTGACCAGGGAAGGAAATAGGGAATGTCACATTTTTTTTCTTCCATTCCTTGATACATGCCTCCCCATCATTTCCTTTTGCCTTGTATAAAACACTCACTCATTTATTCAAAATATAATGGACAACAATGAACAACATAAACTTGTCCAATATGCCAAACTATGTGCTATTGACTGTGAATACAAAAAGTGAACAAGACTAAAAACATACCTGCCCTTATAGCTTATATTCTAGTACAGTAAACAAATAAATGAAGAAATAAGTAAATACACAAATAGGTCAATTTTAGAATCTGATAAGAATTATAAAGAGAATAAACAGTGTGATGGGATAGTAATTGGAGAAGGTGGATATGGGAGAGAGGGAGATCAAGGAAGGCCTCTCTGATTAACTCGAACTGGGACATTAGCTATATATATGAAACGTAAGCCAGGCATGCAAAGAACTAAGGAAAATATTCCAAGGTAAGATAGATATATGTGAGCAAATGATTGAAAGGAAGAAAGGTTTTGCCATATTTGAGGAACAGAAAGGATATCATTATGAGGGTCAAATGAGATTTCTGTTTTTTAATATGATGATTACATAGGACATTCATGTAAAGGATGAGAATTAATCACTATGGAGGTGACACATGATTGCAAAGAGAGAAGCCCCTGAGAAATAAAGAAAAGTAGGGTTCAGAGCTCAAGCATAGGAATTTGATTTCATGAAAAAAAGAGGCCTTTATTGCATTCTTACAGGAAGAAAGGCTGAGAAGATCTGAAAACTGCATGTAGTCTATAGGTTTGGTGTTGGAAATAAAACATGAGGACATTTCCCTCTGATTTTTTTTTTTTGTTAGTCTGATTTTTGGAAGGCAGAACCGAGGCAGGTAACATGCTTTTGATGTTTCTGTTTCTCTTGGCCAGCAGGTTTGTGGAGGCAGTGTTGGCCAAGGTCCCAGCATCCAATCACTAGCTTTGTAGTGTCAAGAGGCAGAGAACAACACACTCCTTTTCTCTAGTAGAAATCATAGCTTTTGAATTATTGAAGATCTTCTTGTAGTGGTAGCTTCTTTATCATGATGGTGAATGGGTGGATCTGGAAGTGATAGCTTCCTAATTAGAGGAGGGCAACAGATCATTTGGAGGTCCATCCTGGAGTCATTGTTAATTTAATAAGTCATTTCCTACAGATTTCACAATGATTCTTCAAGTCATTTGTTACCCTGGAATAAATCTTTCCTGCTTAGGTGACATGCAGGGATTTTCTGATTTGACCGGTATCTTCAGGGTCCAAGATCAGTCATTCATGAAATAATAAAGTCATTCAGAAAATGATAGGGTTGGGTGGAGAGGAAGAAAATTTTCAACATAAGAATGTAAAGGATGTGGTGATTTGGGGATGGCACAAATGAGGATTTACAGTTGGTTTTATGACATGACATGAATTTCAAGAATTATTTTGTTTAAAATAAGAATCAGGAAGAGACAATGGTGAACCAGTAGAATATCTATCCCACCTCCCAGCCCTAAGTTACTGTAAGTTTGTGAGAGGGAAAACAACCTGCATTTGAAAGGCAATGAGAAAGCTTTCAGAAGGCAAGGGGTCAGAGGCATTTCAGAAAAGGAATGAAAATCTAGTAAGAGACTTTGCTGATCACAAATCTTGAAGTTTAGGAAGGCACAGTGATGGCTGGGGAGGTGGTTCATGCCTGTAATCCCAGTACATTGGGAGGCTGAGGCAGGCACATTGCCTGAACTCAGGAGTTGGAGACCAGCCTGGCCAACATGGCAAAACCTCGTCTCTACCAAAAATACAAAAAATTTGCCAGGTGTGGTTGTGCGTGCCTGTTGTCCCAGCTACTTGGGAGGCTGAAGTTGGAGGATTGCTTGAGCCCAAGGGGTGGAGGTTACAGCAAGCTGAGATTGCACCACTGCTTTCCAGCCTGGATGACAGAGCGAGACCCTGTCTCAGGAAAAAAAAAAAAAAAAAAGCATAGAATTAAGTGAAAGGCTTTTTCAGGGATTTGATAGTTAGAATAGAGAATACATAGAAATATTTGGAAATTAGTCCTAGGGAAAGTATATGGCCTGGGAGCCTTGGGCTTCTCTAGATAATCAAGATAGGCTGAAGTGTAAGGCATGGGGGGGTCAGTCCTGATTAGCCTTTTAAATGAGGAAGGGCAATCACTTCAAACTGCAGTCTGTGATACTGTGGCTGGGGAAAGTATGAGGCAGCCATTCTTGGTCTGATATTTGAAATCTCCTAGAGCAATACATGTATTATCACTGCAACTCCTTTCCTGACCACTGAGGGACGATTAGACTTTCTCTCATCCTGTTCACAAGATCAGCACAAGTAAACAAGTAGAAGAGTTATTTTGGGAAGAACACCATTTACATTCAAGGAATGCTGTATTATCTCCAAATGGACTACGAGTTTCTAGAAACCAGAGATATATTTTCTTCATATAAATGTTCCTTTCCCATCTTTAGTATCTATTACTATATCTGGCATAGAATAAATGCTTATTAGTTTTTTGTTAAAGGAGTGAATGAATGAGAGATTAAACATAATAAGAGAAACCTTCATCTTTGAAAAAATTCAAGTTGATTAGTGTTAGGAAATCTATACTTTTAAATAACCAGACTCTTTTCCAGTTTTCAAGTTGCTTTCTCCTTAAAAATTAGATAGTTAAAAAATCTAATAAAAACAAGCAAACAAAGAACAGAAAGTAAAAGAGTGGCAGTGTCCTAAAACAGTGATCTACAATGTTAATGCTTAAATAACTAACTTCTTACTGAAATTTAGATTTCATGGAGAACGCACATGAGTATTTTGCCCTACAAGGAAACAATCCCATCTCTTGCATACTTACTAGGGAGAAACATTGCACTGTAACTGTGTTACTAGTGGGAAAAAACCTGAGTTGTTCCAAGACACAGAATATCATTGTGCTTAAAATAATTGTGGTCAAGTAATGATTAATAACATATTATCTTTCTAAAAGAAGTGTTTCTCTCTATTTTAAAAGGCATAATAACTTGACTTAGAAGGACTACTACAGAGAATGTGAATTGCAAATACATTCATTTTACAACCACATTCCATGACATGCCTCTGAGTACTTCATGCTCTTGACTCATTGAGATTTCAGAAAGACACCCAGATTGAACTAAGTTTAATGTATAATAAAAAAAACACTTTAAAGGAACATGTGTTTCTAGAGCAACATAAGGGAGTTAGTAAAACACTCTGCTAAGTATCTGTGAATTAAAAGATAGCACCGCATTGTCTTTAGTGTGAGACGGTGTCTTTGCAAATCATTCTTAGGAGACCTCTGTGTATAAGGCTAAACTGCTGAGACTGAAATTCCTTAAAATAAAAAGGTTGCATTCTTTTTTTTTTTTCTTTTTCCCCGCAGCTTATTAACATTTACAAACATTAGGGGATAATCTTAATAAATTGCATTGTTCTAGGTTTTATTAACATAGAAAAATATAACCTCAAAATGTAACTTACCATGGGATGTAGAATTACCAATGATATCTTATTCATTTTTCCTTTTAAAATATTTTGGAGAATTTTACCTTAAAAGTCAAGGGACAATGCTAAAATCTGTTATTCCTTAAAAAGGGTAAGAAAACCCTATGGTAGAAATGGCAAGTTAAACTGATTCTAGTGGACAGGGGAGGACTCCAGATGCAGGTGAGACGTTGATCCCAACCAGTAGCTAGGCTTTTGACACTGTCAGGAGAATGAATTCAAGAATGAGTCTAAAAGTAATGAAAGCACAGAAATTTATTGCAAAGGGAAAAGTACACACTCAAGAAAAAGGAGTGTGGGCATACTCAAGAGAGAGTCACATACATGGGGCTGCTAGCTTTATTGGTTGCTTTAACCACGAAGTGGATTATTCGTGAACATTTCTGGAAAAACATAGAGGTTTCTTAGCACTGTGGTGTCACCCATTTTTAAACCAAATGTGGATATTCTCTGAACTGTCATGGCACTCACTGGTGTGTGGTTTAGTATGTTAATGAGCATATAATGCGGTCCTAGGTGAAACTTAGGTCAAATCCAGTACCATGTTGGGTCCAGTTTTAGCCAGCTTAGTTCACGCCCTGGTTTTTCAGGGTCTTATCATTTCACAGTTTTTGCAACTATTTCAGAAGTTTCCTTTTGCTAGTCATGTGAAACTGCTGCCAGAATTTTCTAATCTCCTGCAACCACCCTGTATTATTCCTGTCTCAAAATTTGTACTCTGTTTTGTTATGGAAGAGTTAACCAACAATAAAAATAAGATCTCACCATTAAAAAGGTATATACTGTTTTCAGGGAACAAAAACCAGCCTATAATTTTGATCAAGGAGTATTTACTTGCAAAATATTGAACCCACCTCTTGAATAATAATAATTCAAAATAACAATTTTACATAAAATGGGAGATCTTCAATTCCACCCAAGGGTGAGTCAGTTCCTTTACCATCAGTATACATCTCCCTCAACCCAGGACAGGGAAATGGGCAGCCTATTTTTGCCTTGTGGGATGTTAAGAAAAATTGTCCAAAATTCATACGACAAAAACATAACTGTATAATCTTTATTTTGAATATAAAGGTTTCCTAATAACCCTGAGTATCATCTGACTCTAAGGGGACAAATGTTTGACTTCCTACTTAATACTATTGAGGACCCGAACATACTATAATTCTGTAATCTCAGATATTAACTTGTAGAAAACTGATAAGATAAAAATTATTTTTATTTGCTATAAACATGTTATTTTTGTGTGATAGAGAAAATAAACCCAAATGTTTTATAGATAGATTAGATAGATAGATAGATAGATAAATAGATAAGATAGATAGATAGACAGACAGATTTTATTTTATTTATTTATTTTTTTAAACCACAATGGTTTTTTTATTTATATAAGTATGTTCCAAACATTTTATGAAAGCATTTTATGAGACATGTCACAGTAATATATGTTTATTTATATATTTTAAATTATATATGTAAAATTTAAGGATGAAATAATACTTTGAATATTCTTGTACAAAATTTGATTATTTATGTAAAATTTCAACTTAATGAGGCAACCTATATATTTATTTGTTAAATATTGAAACCTTAATTTAAAAAATAACTAAAAGTCTTGTATCATTGCCTCAATGAAATTTTCTTTTTTTTATTATACTTTAAGTTCTAGGGTACATGTGCATAACGTGCAGGTTTGTTACATATGTATACTTGTGCCATGTTGGTGTGCT
>NW_012118443.1:1007884-1010921 GCF_000951035.1 Colobus angolensis palliatus
CCCTAGAAGAAAATCTAGGTAGTACCATTCAGGACATAGGCATGGGCAAGGACTTCATGTCTAAAACACCAAAAGCAACGGCAGCAAAAGATAGACAGATTTTAGACACGGGGGCCCACTCTGTCACCCAGCTGAAATGTAGTGGCTCAGTCACAGCTCACTGCAACCTCAAACTCCTCAGCATAAGTGATTCTCTCTGCCGACTCAGCCTCCTGAGTAGCTAGGACTACAGGTGCACAACACAGTGACTGGCATTTTTTTTTTTTTTTTTTGGTAGAGACAGCATATTGCCCAGGCTGGTCCTAAATGCTTGGGCTCACACAATCCTTCTGACTCAGCCTGCCAAAGTGCGGAATTAAGGTAATACTTCTGATGCCCTGCAGGCCTTTAACCAATTTGGTATCTCCCTTTCTATTTCTTTTTTTCTTTCACTCACCATGCATATATAGGTCTCTCTTATGCTCTTTTGAATGGACTGGTTCCTTCATTATAAGTTAAATAAAACTTTGATACATCCTCGTTAGGCTTGGGAATTATGATTTATAACATTTTGAAGATTATATTTTTGGCAGTTCCAGAAAGTCTACTAAAATCTCCTTCTATCAGGAGAATCCACTGGATGGAAGGGCAGCCTGTGTATCAAGGAACATCCTGATAAACATATCTTTGAAAACTGTCCTTGTACTCTTTCAGACTTGCATGTAACTATTTAACCAAGATATCTTTAACTTTCAAAAATTAAAAACTGAAAACTTGAGTTCTATAAGTCTTGCCAGATTACTATTTGCAAATTATAACTTAAGGCCTCGCTATTCTAGTTATTATACCCCAGAGTTGAGTCTAAATACTCTCTTTAGGTGGTTGCTAGAAGTTGTGAAATTTTTCTTACCTCCAGGTGAGAGCTGAGTAGACTTGGTTGGACAACCATCTTTAGTATAGAGACTGGAAGTTTGTGTATACAAATATCTTGTTTATGGTGTTGCTGTGAAATCTTTGAAGGTCTGTAGAAGCTTGGAAAAGTAAACTAAAGAACTTGAAGGAGACTATATATCTTCAAGGAATTCAATAGTTTGGGGTTCTTAAATTCTGAGTAAGTGGGAGAGGAAGGGAAGGAAAAAGGGAGGAAAGGCCAAAGAAAAGAGGGAAGGAAAATTTACTCAAAAGAGCTAAAGTTGTTTATAATGGTATGACTTTGCTATATGTATTTTAAATCCTTGCATTGGTACTCTGGTTAATAGGCAGCCAATCTGCAGCCATACATTGTTCTCAGGCACCTATGTTCTAGACTTCATCAAATGTCAAGCATAAAAATGTTCCCTTCCCAAGATCAGATGCTAAATTCAGAAAAATAAAATTGTTGAGGTATGTTTTTTGTTAAATTTGTTTTTTAGAGATGGGCTGTCACTGTATTTCCCATGCTGACCTCAAACTCCTGGACTCAAGCTATCCTCCTGCCTTGGTCTCCTGTAGTGCTGGGATTACAGGCATGAGCCACCATGCCCAGCCTGAGGTATTTTATATTCCGGAAATATGGACCAGCTTCATGGACAAACCTGATATGCCAAAGTAGAGAGAGAAAATTTGGGTCAAACTAAGTCACAAATGGAAAGAAGGTGAAATAATGGCTAAATCTGAAGGAGCTAACCAATGCAGTCTTCAAAACAGAAAATCAAGCATATCTTTGATGTCTCAAGACAAGCTTAGAGCAAATAGCTTTCTCTCTTAGCTTACATTCAAATGCTCATATGGGTGAAGCACTTTGTTTTCCAAAGCCTCTGCCATTACTAAAACAAAATTATCTTAACTGGGAGGCGGTCGAAATGAGTACTAAGGTTATGGGGGTGACTAAGGCATATGCTTCAGTGCAATATGAAACAATGCAAACCCCAATGATGGTTATATTGAATAACTCTAACATGGCTCTAACCCTAGCAGAAGATGATTATTCTGAAGAGGAGTCAGATTTAATTAGCAATCAGTTAATCATGGTTTTAAATCAATCAGCACACACTTATCACAGAGTCAAAATTACAATAGACAAAGGTGGCAAGAGAAATGTTAAAATGATGCAAAAACCTGACGCAACATGAACGAATTATAGGGTGGTTGATCTGCCTTTTAAAGTAGATATCGACACCTGAGTTATCACAAAAATAATCACTGGTATTTTGTTGACTTGCTTGCTATATCACTGATGTGAAAGATGTAACTCTATGAGTGTAGATAAAGAACAATTTATTATAAAAAGGCCTTAACTGAGTGTCACTGGATTGGACTATATGGCACGATTGAATCTCAGGTGGTCTGGGTTGACTGCATGCTTTACTCCAGAGTTGCCTGCAGCAAGGTACTGACCATGGACCAACACTATAAAATATTTTAACTAGACAAATTGTGTCCTGTAACCATGGGTTCATGAACTGTTTCAAAGGCAGGGCATAACAACCTGTCAGCATTGATTAGGCATAGTGATTTGATTTAGCAGTCTATCTAATTGCAATTGCCTTCAGTGTTGTTGGGATCTAGGGGTTTTGATGGCTGCAGCTGATTGTATAGCAGAAATGTACCTATGCAAGCAGCTCACTACAAAAGATCCTCACCACAAGCAGACATTGGGCTTCCTGGTAATCAAAGCTTCACACATCTGCTGGTGATCATTCAAGAATGGAAAGCAAAGAGCATCCTGTGTGATAAAGCAGTGTAAGGACAAAGACTGAACCTGAGATTGCTTCAGATCCCTTTCAAGGCGTATTGTTCCCCTGCAGTTGTTATACTGTATCTTAGCCTGCAATAAAACTATTCTATAAATATAGTATTTAGGGTCTGTAAGTCCTTTCAGCAATCAAACACTTAAGTTAGTGCATAATTGATGCAACATGCAAACATGTTGTGCTATTCTAATAATTGAAGTAGAGGCTGTAATTGTCAAAACATAAGAATGTCTTTATTTGGGGGCGGAGCAAGATGGCCGAATAGGAACAGCTGCAGTCTCCAACTCCCAGCGCGAAGGACACAGAAGACCGGTGATTTCTGCATT
>NW_012118443.1:1016621-1017437 GCF_000951035.1 Colobus angolensis palliatus
GCAGCACACCAACATTGCACAAGTATACATATGTAACAAACCTGCACGTTATGCACATGTACCCTAGAACTTAAAGTATAATAAAAAAAAAAGAATATCTTTATTTATACATAGTAACTGAACTACAATATTTCTAAGACAAAGTTAATACTGAATATCAAAATCACTTCAGCATAGCAATATTCACTTTCTCATTGTCTCTTGTTCTCAATCAGATTTCAGAAATGTTTGAAAAAAAATCATCTGTCCTACAATGATATTGAACAATTTTTTAAACGTCTAAATTTTGGCTGCGGTTTCAATCAATTTTAAATCTTTCATGAAAGTATTCATTGAATAGAGCATGAGAAAAGTTTAGCTTCTGAGATTTGTAGGTCTTGAAAACAATGCTTGTAGAAAGATGGAGTTTGAAATTTATTTTTAAAAACAAAAGATGAACTGAATAAATTATACAATGACAACTTGAATGGTATGCAAGATTTAATTTTAAATCCTATAATTACATTTTGGAATATTTTGATATATATGGAGAATCTTTGATAGTGCACAGTTTTTATTGAGTTAATTTATATTCTATTCAGAAGAGAATTAAAAAACTCATGAATAGAGAACAAGTATCACAGAATTTGACTTATAAAAATAGTTGACATTGTAGGATTCAAGATCAATATGAAAACAGCCTACTTGCAATGAACATTCTGAAAATATACTTTAAGGAACAATTTCTTAATGATGGCCATTCTAACTGGTGTGAGATGGTATCTCATTGTGGTTTTGATTTGCATTTCTCTGATGGCGAGTGATGATGAGCATTTT
>NW_012118443.1:1019092-1022594 GCF_000951035.1 Colobus angolensis palliatus
AACCACAGACCCTGAAGACAAAAAGACAAGGATTAGATTTCCAGCCCACTGGCCTTTTTTCTTACTTTAAAAAGATGGGATTGCCAAGATCTGAAGAAGTAGTATTTAACTAGTTTAGTTTCTGTTAATATTCATGAAAAATAAAATAGCCTTTGATGAAAAAAAAAAAAAAGAAACAATTTCTTCCTAATAGCATGAAAAAGAATAAAATACTTAGGTATAACTTTAAAAAAAGAAGTACAAGATTTATACATAGAGTCTCAAAACATTGTTAGAAGAAATTGAAGATTTAAATAAAAAGGATGATACGTTTATAAATCAGAAGAGTTATTGTTTAGAGTTTATATTCTTTAAATTAATCTATAGATTCAGTGTAATCTCTTTCAAAATCTCAGTTGCCTTTCTTGCAAAATTGGTAAGCTCCTCCTAAAGTTTATGTAAAAATGCAAGGGACTCACGATAGCCAAATAATTCTGGAAAATAATGAAATTGAAGGAGTCACTGCTTTTTTTGTAGACATCGTTTCACTCTTATCACCCAGGCTGGAGTGCAGTGGCGCCATCTCGGCTCACTGCAACCTCTGCCTCCTGGGTTCAAGCAATTCTCCTGCCTCAGCCTCTCGAGTAGCTGGGATTACAGACATGTGCCACCAAACCCCACTAATTTTTGTATTTTTGGTAGAGACGGACTTTCGCCATGTTGGCCAGGCCAGTCTTTAACTCCTGGCCTCAAGTGATCCATCTGCCTCGGACTCCCAAAGTGCTGAGATAACAGGCATGAGCCACGATGCCTGGCCATAACTTCACTTCTGTGAGGTATCTAAAGTAGTCAAGCTCATAGAAGTAGACAGTAAAATGGTGATTACTAGGAAATCAGGGAAGGGAAAATTGGGAGTTGTTGTTCAATGACTATAGAATTTCATGCATACAAGATTAGACATTTCTGGAGTTCTGCTGTACAACTTTGTGCTTATGATTAACAATATGATACGCTTAAAAATCTGTCAAGAGGGTAGATCTCAGGTTACGTGTTTTTGACCATGACCACCAGACACACACACACACACACACAACAAAAAAATAAGGTAACCTGACCCAAAGTTGAACCAAATCAATGACCATAGTTGCTGTAGTTTCTTCACCTTCACAATGCTTCCCTTAGCCAAAAATAAACTAATTTGCCTCTGAGTTTAAAGCATCCATCAAACAAACACAAGGCAGAGCCATCAGAAACCTATACCTGATTTTCATGACAAATACAGGAATGCTGTGTTAGCGAGTAGAACCACTCCTGTATGTGCGTGCACGTACACATCAACAGAAATTGGAAAACAGTGGAAACTGCCACCTGTTAGCAAAGTCAATCCAAAGGAATGGAAAAGTCAATAATTAGCTGATGTAATAATACTGTATTTTCTCAAAACCAACTCATGGTTGACGCCAAATAAAAACACTGCGTTCTTATTAAAATCTAACATTATTGAACACATAAAGTAAATTTGAAACCTTAAAAAATAAAAATAAATTGTTTGGCAATTTAAAAAATATATAACTTTGAATCAAAAACTGAGTTTTGCTGGGCATGGTGGCTCACGCCTGTAAACCCCATACTTTGTGGGGCTGAGGCAGGTGGATCACGAGGTCAGGAGATCAAGACCAGCCTGGCCAACATAGTGAAACATCGTCTCTACTAAAAAAAAAAATTAGCTAGGCGAGGTGGCATGCCCCTGTAGTCCCAGCTACTCAGGAGGCTAAGGCAAGAGAATCGCTTGAACCTGGGAGACAGAAGTTGCAGTGCGCTGAGATCGTGCCACTGAACACCCCAGTCTGGGCTACAGAGATTCTGTCTCAAAAACAAACAAACTGAGTTTTAGAATTCTTTTTGCCACTATCTGACTATGTGACTCTTGTCAACTAATTCCATCTCTCTAAATCTGGTTAACCATCCCTTCTTCCCAAGGCAGAATTAGTTAATAGCCTTACATTTGATCCACATCCACAATTCCTTAGTATGTTTTTGGTCACATTCGCATGATTCTATTAAATTTGAGGGAAAAGTATAAACCAGAATTTAAAACACCTCTTCTTGCAATTTGCTTTAGCAAACGTCAGCATTTTCTGAAAACAGAAAAAATGCCTCTTGGGTTTAGTCCATGGAATCAAACACCATTTGTGGGTTTAAGTCACAGCTGAAACTAGAATCACAAAATTCACTCTACTGAAATTGTAAACAAGACTCAAAATTAGAAGCAAGAATCAGACATTAAGCATAAGCATAATTTAGACTGACCAAATAGTTCTCCAAGGATTCTGACTCTTGATTTCTTACCGGGGTTCAAAGCAGAGATCAAGTCAGAGAATAAAATGAGAGGGAAAATCTTCACTAATCAATGGTGCATGACCAGACATGAGTCTGAGCTTTCTCAATTTGACAGAAATTCTGTGAGAATATCAGGTTTGATTCAATGAATGACCAGGCATACTGGTGGATGTGTGTCCATACCTAGATAAACTTCACAACCAGGGCCCTATTTATGACATTTTCTTTTAAGCTACACTAGGGCAGGAGTTCTGGTCTTTTGTTGTTGTATTTTCCCTGCTATATTCCTAGCTCTTGGATGAGTACCTGGCTCTTATTGGTGTTCAATAAATATTGGCTGAAGAAATGAATAGATAACTTGCAAATATGGTTTGAATATTGGCCCTTGTGCTTAATAGATGTGTTCCTTTGATTAATTGCTTAATCTCTGAGGCCTTCATTCCTATATCTTTGAAAGGAGAATAATCTACCTCTCAGATACATGGGAGGTTTAAAGTACCAATATACCTAGCAAGGTGCCTGGTACATAGGAGACATTATATAAAAACAAATTTATTTGCTTTTTTCTCCCTCAATTCATTACTTTAACTATTGTAATTATTTAAAGCAGTATTATTATACTTCAAAAATATAATGACCACCCTTTTTTTATGGTATTTTTCTGAGAGCAGTGAACAATTCTCCCAATTCTGTCTCAGTTGAATGAACTTATGTGGGAAATTTTAATACATTTATTTATTTACTTATTTAAGGAACGACCAAATATAGTATTTCCAGATACATATTTTTTTCTGTTTAATTCTTTAGCATTTTTAAAAATCTTTTGAATTAGTTCTAAAATCCCTCTTCAGGGGCAAATCATTACTACACAAAATTCAAGATACCGCATGGCCTCCTCTAGCCAGTAGTGTAAGCACAGTATTCTAGAGTTCTCATTAGCTTCTCATATGAATGTAAAATTATTCATATATGCATATCTCTAAGTGATTCAAAAATGTATCATTGTCAGTGGCAACTGTAACAGAATGCAGGATTACTGACCGTTATTTCGTCTGTATGGCAGCTACCACCATGTAAATGTGTAATTATTATTATTATTATTTTTTATTATACTTTAAGTTCTAGGGTACATGTGCATAACGTGCAGGTTTGTTACATATGTATACTTGTGCCATGTTGGTGT
>NW_012118443.1:1027721-1040326 GCF_000951035.1 Colobus angolensis palliatus
TCCCCTGGTTAGGAAAAGGGATTCCCTTCCCCCTTGCACTTCCCAGGTGAGGCGATGCCTCACCCTGCTTCTGCTCTCGCTGGTCGGGCTGCAACAGCTGACCAGCACCGATTGTCTGGCACTCACTAGTGAGATGACCCCAGTACCTCAGTACAAAATGCAGAAATCACCGGTCTTCTGTGTCCTTCGCGCTGGGAGTTGGAGACTGGAGCTGTTCCTATTCGGCCATCTTGCTCCGCCCCGTAAATGTGTAATTATAATGAAATACCACACATGAAAACCTCATGAACAAGGATAAATTCACAGATGTGTTTCCTCTTGTACACACTTAGAGCCTCAAGAAATAATCTATTTTAACATGAACAGGATTCTCTTTGCAAGAAAAAAAACAGATGGAGCCAAGAAGGTAAATAAAAGTAGTGTGATTTGGCAATGATCATCTTAAAACACATTATAAAAATCTTATGAAAATATTTCCCAGTTTGAGATGGAAACTGAAACAGCCATGTGTCATACATTAAAATGTTAATCCTCTTCATTTTCCACCAAAATTTTATTTTGCACCATATTGAAACATTTTTTAAAATACTCTTTGAGCCATTGGTAAATATAACATAAGAATAGCTATCTTAAGTACAAGTATGACCGTTGTGACGATTATAGTTTTGTCTGCCCAGTAACTGTACTGGATACAATTGCCTCCGCAACTTAGGTTATAAAAAGAGCCTCCTCCCTTCACTGAAGTGTTGAATGTATGCCTTGGTTATGCACTGCATCTTTATCTTTTACTGCAATGACTTGCTCATGTTTGGTTGCTAAACAAGTTGGACAAATCAGGCCATCCATGCCCTTTTCCTAAGGTAGAGCAAAGTATAGCCTCTTTTTCTTCTTCAGACATAAATGTGACACCAAAGCTTCTGGCCATGATGGTCCCATCTTTCAAAGTGGCATAAATCAAAGACAAAAATGTAGAGAATCTTGGAACTCAGCTTCTCTGTTCAAGTCCTGAGTTTTCTTGTTCCCTATGTTCTGGAAGTTTTCCCTTCAACTATATGAGCTGTTCCAACGTCATTCAGTATCATTCCAATAAATCCTCCATTTTTGCTGAAACTATTTTGAGTTGGATTTTATAACAGCACTTACTAAGAAGTGTATACACAGAACTTCTACAGCTGTGCAAATCCCAAAGACTCTAAAACTGGTTCATAGTATGACTTACCCTAGAATTAATCAGTCATTTTGTATTTATTGGCTTGAAAATGAAAGCATGGTTGTTTTCTGTATTAGTGCACAGAAGAAAAATAAATTACGCTTTGTTTTGCCAGTCAAATGAAGAAAATTGGTTTGAAAAGTTTCCCCATGGAGGACATTAGTTGAAATTTATCATGCATTATGGGAAATGGAACTAGAAATAACTCAAACTGATGTCATCTTCATTTATTTTTCATTGCTGCTCACATTTCTCGGTGTGTTAAGAAAAGAGAATAGTTTACTCTTTCAAACTAAAACAAAATGCTTATATATTTTTGCTTTAATATGTAATCCCTTGCTTTCTTCTAAAGTGAGTTGATCCTGGCTAGGAAGCCTTGCTTGCTGAGCAGGATGATAAGTGGGAAAACATGAAAGAAGATAAGCTAAAGAAAGCTAACACAAGAGCATATCTATAATCAAGAACTGGCTATAAGCAGCAAAGGAGAAAGCTGGGAGGCAGCAGGGAAGATGTGGTTGAAGTGGATTTTGGCTGAAGAAGAATTCCTGGAGGTTGGAAATGTATAATGGGAATTTTGAGCAAGTATTGTTAAGGTACCACACTGTACCTTTTTTCTTCAGTCTACCCACAACGTCTTCAGTAAAATCCACACTTCGCGCTTATACTAATGCTTTCTGGAGTTGGATTTGCTTTGCAGGCTGTGACAGAGTATTATTCCTTGATTTAATATTGCCGAGGTCATAAAAGCAAAACCAAAAACAAATCAGAGGTTTTCAATGTGGACCTCCTGACGTTTGTTCTCAATTATAAATAACAATTATTCTTCATAATGCATTATTGATTGCAATGGGTCTTATAAGAAATTTGGCTTGTCCATCTTAAACCTCAAATTTTGGAACTGTTTGCATTGTGTTGTTTATTTTTGAAAAGGGAAAATGAAGTGACCGTCAGGTACTTTGAAGTTGAAACAAAACATACTGAAGGCACCATCTACAGTCCTTAAGTGAGGAATAACGTATGGAGGATTTTACCTTAAAGACCTTGTCAAATGCTGCACTTCTTATAGATACCAGTTTAAATGATCATCGAAGGAAACCGTATTTAATTACACATTATTGGTAGAACTAGTTCGTGCAATTTGTAAGCAAACAATGTCGGCATTATGAAGAAGTTTTTATTTTTTCTTCTGTCTCCTATGGAACTCAGAATACAGCCCCACATGTACTCTTTCCTTGGCATGATTTCTAAACCATCTCCAGCACAAAGTGGTCTCTAAAGTTTCAAGGAACATTTATGTAGCCATACCCTATATGTCAGGGTCCTCAGTGCCCAGGCGATGGACTGGTAATCGTCCGTGGCCTGTTAGGAACTGAACCTCATAGCAAGAGGTGAGCAGAGTGAATGAGTGAAGCTTCATTTGTATTTACAGACATTCCCCATCACTCGCATTACCACCTGAGCTCCACCTCAGATCAGCAGTGTCATTAGATTCTGACAGGAGAACAAAACCTATTGTGAACTGCACATGCAAGGGATCTAGGTTTTGTGCTCCTGATGAGAATCTAATGCCTGATGATCTGTCACTGTCTCCCATTAGCCCCAGATGGGACTGTCAAGTTGCAGGAAAATAAGCTCAGGACTCCCACTGATTCTACATTATGGTGAGTTGTATAATGATTTCATTATATATTATAATGTAATAATATAAATAAAGTGCACAATAAATGTAATGTGTTTGAATCATCCTGAAACCATCCCCCTGCCCCCACTCCAGTCCATGGAAAAATTATCTTCCATGAAACGGGTCCCTGGTGCTAAAAGGGTTGGGGACCACTGCTATAGAGGATGAATGATTTAACTGTTGTGATACTTGAAAATTTCACTCAGAATTAGGATCAAGGTCTAAGAATTTATAAGATTCTTGGTTTTTGCTACAAATCCTTCTCTTCCCTATTTTTTTCTCTCTTTATCTCTTTTTTTATAAACTGGAGAAAATAAAGAAGGAAATCAAGGCTCCTGGAGGATAGAAAAACTTGATTACAATTGTGAATTCATATATTAGGAATACTTTAAATATTACTTGAGTAAATAACAGTGTTAGTGATTCACTAATGGTGACCCCAAGATTTAACCTCCATGCTACTCAAATAAAGAGAAGGATCCATACAGATGAAAAGAAAGAGGCTCCTAATTTACATCATGGAATGAGTTCTGGTCAAAAAGCTCTAGATAGGGTTAATGTCTCTTTGGAAAATCACTTTAGATCACTTTCTTTGAGTTTAAAATATCAGCATTTGATTTTCTCTTTCCTCATTTATTTAACACCATGAAAATATGCCATAACTTGTTCTATGAAAGTACTAGATTCTAAGTTACTGTAAATATTTTGAATGTTGTGCTTTCTGTGCATCATATTTATAGGATATGTATACACTTGGTCCAAATAATTCAATCCTGGAAGCAATCAGTATCTTAATACATTTTATTAGAGTTGCGGAATTGTGGAAACAGCTGGAAGCTCTCAAAATTCAATAGATAATAATATTTCTACAAGTGCTTCCTACTGCTTATAGGCTTAGCTTTAACTAGCTACTTTGTTTTAAGTATCATGCTGTTGTCATAGCAACTTTGGAGAAGGTCATGATGTATGGGAAACTGAGTTGGTGATGACCTGAAGACATAATCTAATAATGACTGCAGTAATGCCTCCTGGGAAAATGATGTCAAAAATCAAGAAGTTGTGATAATTCTTCAGAAATTCCATAGAGAAGGCTTACTTGGGCCTTAATATTTCAAGCTAAAACTGAATATATCTGAACACAGATTCCTTTCATTCCCTCCATTACCCACAACTTTGTCTTAAAGAACGATACTTCTGAAGCTGGTATACGAATGACATAAATTGAATTCCTGTACTTTCAACAACAATATTCTTAGTTTTCTTCTAAATGTGGAGCCAATACATATCTTTACTTTTCTTCTTTATAGTCACTGATCTAGAAAAAACCCACAGCTTTCATTTGTAACAAAAGTCTCCACTGAAACAATCATCATATATATACTATGTGGGTACTAAGCATAGAGTATTTTTCAAGGAATCTTGATTACTTAAGAAATTGAATATCCTTTAATTTTTTACTGATTTCTTAATGTGGGGACATGAATGTGAATAGCATTCTAAGCTTGAAAACTAAAACACGACAATTTCATTTGGAAATTATATCTGAAATTTCTGTTGTGATTCTTAACCAGAATAAAAATCTCCCAACTGATATATATTCTTTTAAAGTTAAACCAACATCTATTTGTCTCTAACTGAATATTTCTAGTGATCCATACTGACAAAAAAGAGAGATTACTTTGGGAGAGTAATTAAAATAGTTGGAAATTACCCAAATGCTTCAATATTTATATGCATTATAACAGGCCAAGGACCAACCTTTCATCTTTGTTACCAAAATCCAACAAAGGCTACTCTGAGAGAAGCAGTTTTGCCTATAAGAAAGAACATGTCAGACATGGGTTTAATCAGAGCTTGGCTGCTTACTAAACACTTGTCCTTGTGAGTTATATATACCTTCTGAGTCTGTTTCCTGATGTATGAAATATAAATGAATCCTATGTTGCAGGGCTATGGAAAGAGAGAAAATTTATGTAAGATATCTTGAGCAAAATAATGTGGGCTAGCACACAGAAACGTAGTTCATGATCACTTTTGAAAAGTTTCACTAACTACTAATTGATGTTCCATTTGGTAATTATCTAACTGAGTGAAATAGGTAATGGATTTTCTAATGAAGGAAAAGTAAACGGATATGTCTCACCCCCAGGCAACATCAATGGCAAAGCCTGCGAAAGATATTTCTCCAAAATCTACAGAGAAGGAATCACACATCACCAATGTTTAATACCATGTTTCCTTTTTTCAAAAAAGTATCTTATTCCAAAACTCAAATGAGGATATTTTGTTAATTAAGAAAATTAAAATTCAATTCTTACAAAAGAAAAAAATGAGCTATCTTTAACAGAAATCTATGTAAAGGAAGTCAGGAATCCGATTGAAGAGAACACTCCTACATCCCAAGAAGACAGCTGTGTAAATGGCATAGCTGTGACACAGACAGGAGCAAGGGAAATACTGGGTAGAAGAGGGAAGTTTCCTGGCAAAGGCCCCAGCCTCAAGCGTAGATTCCTGTGCCCCTAAATGGGAACAGACATTCCTATTTTCACACCCAAAATGTTGCCTTTTGGTCTGCCACAACCCCCTATACTTTACACATATAAACCCCATACCCCAGGCTCCAGGAGATGAGAAGACAAGCAGACAAGGAGACAAACAGACGAACGGCAGAATGACACTGCACAGAAGGAGAGAAGACAAGGAGTGTCTGAACGAGCAGAGTTTGGCTGAGGGTTGTGGGAATGGAGTTCGGCCACTGGATGGCCAACTCCAGGGAAAGATCATCTTTCCACTCCATCCCCCTATTAGCTCCCCATCCATCCCACTGAGAGCCACTTCTATCACTCAGTAAAATCCCCACATTTATCCTTCAAGGTTGGGTGTGACTCAATTCTTCTGGGATGCTGGACAAAAGCTTGGAATACAGAAAGCTGTCACGCTGGCCCTCTGCCCTGGCCAAAAGGCAGAGGGTCCACTGAGCTGGTTAACACTTAAGCCATCTGCAGATGGCAAAGTTAAAAGAGCATACTGTAACACACGCCATACCCACTTGGGTTCTGGGAGTTGCAGACACACACTCCTAGACACTACCATGAGGCCAGAGCCCCAGAGTGCTTGCCCCAGCTCCTGCACCTGCCCCTTTGCATGCTCCCCGGTGATTTTTCAAAGAACTTAAAGCAGAAGTACCATTCAACCCAGAAATCCCATTATAGGGTATATATTCAAAGCAATATAAATTGTTCTACCATAAAGGCATGTGTACTTTTATGTTCATTGGAGCCCTACTCACAATAGCAACATGAAATCAACCGAAATGCCTATCAATAGTAGAATGGATAAAGAAAATGTGGTACATGTAAACCATGGAATATGATGCAGCCATGAAAAAGAATTAGATCCTGTCTTTTGGAGCAACATAGCCGAAGCTGTAGGTTATTTTTCTAAGTGAAATAACACAGAAACAGAAAAAAAAAAACCACATGTTCTCATTTAGAAATCGGAGGTAAACATTAAGTACATACAGACACGAAGAAGGGAACAGACACTAGAACCTGCTTGAGGGTAGAGGGAGGGAGAAGGGTGATGATCAAAAAACTACCTATTGAATATTATGCTAATTACCTGGATAACAAAATAATCTATACACCAAACCCCTGTGGCGTGCAATTTACCTGTGTAACAAACATGTATGTGTACCCCTGACTCTAAAGTAAAAGTTAAATAAATCAATAAATCTCTATTGTAAATTTTACCCCCTGCATCCAAAAAAGTTTTTCCTTTCCTTTCATCACCCTCAAATCGGAGGTTTTGATTGTGGCTGGGTGCTGACAGCAGACCTAATCTGTTTTATCTTTTCTCCATCCCACGTTCTACTCTATTATGATCAATTTTTTCACTCAGAAATTCAATGAATTTCAACATAATCATGGTACTATTGTGACCTACACAGGCTAAAGGGCATTTCTAAAGAGACCAAAGAAATAAGAAGCTTACTGTTGTTAAAGTTTCATAAAATGAGTTTATTTCCACACACATAATGAAAAATTTTCTAGAGGTCTTACAAAGTTATGTAGTGCAATTTAGACTGTTTTGTGCAAGAAAGTTTACATATGAAAATCCAGTATTTGACACATGCAAAGCATGTCAAACTTTTTTTTCTACAAAATTTTACAGAAAATTTAATATTCTCAGCATAAACAATCCTTGCAAAATTCCGTTTGATGATGCATTTCAAATTATTAAACAAATTAGAACTCTGATAAGTAGTGCATAAAGTGAAGGCATTAGGGAAAGTGTTACAAAATTGAGTCTATATTGATGTAGTAAGGTCTAAAGAATATAAATTATTGCATAAGTTTTATGAACAATTTTTAAAAGCCATATTTAAGAAATAAATAAAGAAAGAAAAACTATAAATAGAGTAAAGAGACAACCTACAGAATGGGAGAAAATATTTGCAAGCTATGCATCTGACAAAAGCATAATATCCAGAATCTGTAAGGAACTTAAAAACAACTCAATAAACAAACAAAAAAATTCCATTAAGAAGTGGGTAAAAGACACGAACAGACACTTCTCGAAAGAAGACATACAAGTGGCCAAAAAATGTATGAAAAATGCTCCACCTCACTAATCACCTGAGAAATGCAAGTCAAAACCACAGTAAGATACACTTTCACAAAAGTCAGAATAGCTATTTTTTAAAAGTCAAAAATCAACAGTTGCTGCCAAGGCTGCAGAGAAAAAGGAATGGTTGTTCCCTATTGGTGAGAATGAAAAGTAATTCAGTTACTGTGAAAACAGCTTGGAAGTTTCTCAAAGAACTTAAAATGGAACTACCATTTGACTAAGCAATCCCATTACTGGGTATATATCCAAAAGAAAATGAATTGTTCTACCAAAATTAGACACATGCATTCATATGTTCATTACAGCACTATTCAGAATTGCAAGTACATGGAATCAACGTAGGTGCCCATTAATAGTAGATTGGATAAAGAAAATGTGATATGCATGCACTATGGAATACTATGGAGCCATTAAAAAGAAGAAAATTTTGTCCTTCACAGCAACATGGATGCAGCTAAAGGCCATTATCCTAGGTGAATAAATGCAGGAACAGAAAAGCAGCTACCTCATGTCACTTGTAAGTGGAAGCTAAACATTGAATAATCATGGATATAAGGATGGTCACAATAGACACTGAGGTCCACTAGAGGGGGTGACAGAGGGAGGGAGGCAAATGTGGAAAAACTATTTATTGGGTGTCACTACCCAGGTGACAGAATAATTCATACCCCACACCTCAGCATCCTGCAATATACCCATGTAACAAAATTTTTAAAAAACATTTTGTATCAATTTAATATATAAAATTGAAACCAATAAAATATTTATTTCAATAAAGATTGTTAATACAAAGAATGGTCAAGTTTGGCAGCATAAAATATGGAAAGAATATAGTCTTTGGAATCAACAGAGATTCAAACCCAAGCTTCACCATTTTATAGCAGAGCTAATTTGGGAAAGTTACCAACTCTGACTTCAGACCACTCGTTTCTGAAATGCTCATCATAGGATTGCTGAATGTAGACAGATAATATATATATTATATATATGTATATATATATTTCATATATATTATATATGTATATATATTTCATATATATTATATATGTATATATATTTCATATATATTATATATGTATATATATATTTCATATGTATATATATGAAAGTGCTGTGCTTAACACATAGTGGAATCCCATGTAACTACTGCCCTACGCTTTTATCATTATGTGTGTTGAGCAAATACCACAGCTCCATATCTGGTTAAATCTGATTATGTAGCTTGTATCTGAATTGGGCAATGTCTACACAAAACTTATCAATCTATTGTTTTGACTGGCAAATACAATCCAAATACCTGTTGACCTTACAAAAAAGAAGTTGAGGAATGGATACATTGAGGATTAGTGGCTCCTCTTGTAATCTTGATATTATGGATTGAATTTTGTTCCCATCCAAAATTCATATTAAAATCCTAATCCCAGTATCTCAGAATATAACTTGATTTGAATATAGGTTAAAGGAGTAACGAAGTTAAAATGAAGTCATTACAGTAGGCCCTAATGCAGTAAGACTGGTGCTTTCGTAAGAAGAGAAAATTTCTACACAGACACATATATATGGAAAACAATGGCAAGATACAAAGAGAAAATGGTCATCTGCAAACAAAAGATGGATGAGCCCTAAAAGAAATCAGCCCCGTTGAGAGTTTGATCTTGGACTTTGTAGGCTTCAGAATTGTGAGAAAATTAATTTCTGTTTCTCAAACCACCCAGTTTCTGGTACTTTGTTGTGGCAACCCTAGAAAATGAATATAATTGGGTGGATCATTCCAAGATAGTTGAATAGGAACAGCTCCGGTCTGCAGCTCCCAGCATGATTGACACAGAAGACAGGTGATTTCTGCATTTCCAACTGAGGTACCTAGTTCATCCAATTGGGACTGGTTGCACAGCAGGTGCAGCCCACCGAGGGTGAGTCAAAGCTGGGTTGGGCATTGCCTCACTGGGGAAGTGCAAGGGGTCAGGGAATTTCCTTTTCATAGCCAAGGGAAGCTGTGACAGACAGTACATGGAAAATCGGGACAGTCCTGCCCAAATAATGCACTTTTCCAACGGTCTTAGTAAACAGCACACCAGGAGACTATATCCTGCACCTGGCTCAGCAGGTCCCACGCCCACAGAGCCTTGCTCACTGCTAGTGCAGCAGTCTGAAATCGAACTGTGAGGTGGCAGCCTGGGCTGGTGGAGGGGCGTCCTCCATTGCTGAGGTTTGAGTTGGTGAACAAAGAGGCAGGGAAGCTTGAACTGGGTGGAGCCCATCACAACTCAATGAGGCCTGCTTGCCTCTGTAGATTCCACCTCTGGGGGCAGCGTATAGCTGAACGAAAGGAAGCAGAAACTTCTACAGACTTAAACGTGCCTGCCTGATAGCTCTGAAGAGAGCAGTGGTTCTCCCAGAATAGAGTTTGAGCTCTAAGAACCGACAGACTGCCTCCTCAAGTGGGTCCCTGAACTCTGTGTAGACTAACTGGGAGACACCTGCCAGTAGGGGCCAACCGACACCACATATAGCTGGTGCCCGTCTGAGATGAAGCTTCCAGAGGAAGGATTAGGCAGCAATATTTTCTGTTCTGCAACCTCCACTGGTGATACCCAGCCAAACAGGGTCTGGAGTGGACCTCTAGCAAAATCCAACAGATCTGCAGCTGAGGGTCCTGACCGTTAGAAGGAAAAGTAACAAAAAGAAAATAATAGCGTCAACATCAACAAAAAGGACATCCACACCAAAACCCCATCTGTAGGTCGCCATCATCAAAGACCGAATGTAGATAAAACCACAAAGATGGGGAGAAACGAGAGCAGAAAAGATGAAAATTCAAAAACCCAGAGTGCCTCTTCTACTGAAAATTATGGCAGCTCCTTGCTAGCAATGAAACAAAGCGGGACAGAAAATGATTTTGACGAGATGACAGAAGTAGGCTTCAGAAGGTCGGTAATAACAAACTTCACCAAGCTAAAGGAGGATGTTCAAACCCATCACAAAGAAGTTGAAAACCTTGAAAAAAGGTTAGATGAACATCTAACTAGAATAAATAGTGTAGAGAAGACGTTAAATGACCTGATGGAGCTGAAAACCATCGTACGAGAATGACGTGATGCATGCACAAGCTTCAGCAGCTGATTCAATCAAGTGGAAGAAAGGGTATCAGTGATTGAAGATCAAATGAATGAAATGAAGTGGGAAGGGAAGTTTAGAGAAAAAAGAGTGAAAAGAAATGAACAAAGCCTCCAAGAAATATGGGCTTACATGAAAAGACCAAATCTGCATGTGATTGATGTACCTGAAAGTGATGGGGAAAATGGAACCAAGTTGGTAAACACACTTAAGGATATTATCCAGGAGAACTTCCCTAACCTATCAAGACACGCCAAAATTCAAATTCAGGAAATACAGAGAACACCACAAGGATACTCCTCGAGACGAGTAATCCCAAGACATATAATTGTCAGATTCACCAAGGCTGAAATGAAGGAAAAAATGTCAAGGGCAGCCAGAGAGAAAGGTCATGTTACCCACAAAGGGAAGCCCATCAGACTAACAGTGGACCTCCTGGCAGAAACTCTATAAGCCATAAGAAAGTGGTGGCCAATATTTAACATTCTTAAAGAAAAGAATTTTCAACCCAGAATTTCATATCCAGCCAAACTAAGCTTCATAAGTGAAGGAGAAAGAAAATCTTTTACAGACAAGCAAATGCTAAGAGATTTTGTCACCACCAGACCAGTCTTACAAGAGCTCCTGAAGGAAGCACTAAATATGGAAAGGAACAACTGATACCAGCCACTGCAAAAACACACCAAATTTTAAAGACCATCAATGTTAGGAAAAAACTGCATCAACTAACGAGCAAAATAACCAGCTAACATCATAATGACAGGATCAAGTTCACACATAACAATATTAACCTTAAATGTAAATGAGCTAAATGTCCCAATTAAAAGACACAGACTGGCAAATTGGATAAAGAGTCAATACCCATCACTGTGCTGTATTCCGGAGACCCATCTGAGGTGCAGAGACACACACTGGGTCAAAATAAAGGGATGGAGGAAGAGCTACCAAGCAAATGAAAAACAAATAAAAGCAGAGGTTGCAATCCTAGTCTCTGATAAAACAGACTTTAAACTAACAAAGATCAAAAGAGACAAAGAAGGTCATTACCTAATGGTAAAGGGATCAATTCAACAAGAAGAGCTAACTATCCTAAATATATATGCACCCAATACAGGAGCACCCAGATTCATAAGGTAAGTCCTTAGAGACCTACAAAGAGACTTAGACTCCCACACAATAATAATGGGAGTCAGATCTATGAGAGAGAAGGCTAACAAAGATATACAGTGCTTGAACTCAACTCTAAACCAAGCAGACCTAACAGACATCTACAGAACTCTCCACCCCAAATCAACAGAATATATATTTTCCTTATCTCCACGTCGTACTTATTCCAAAATTGACCACATAGTTACAAGTAAAGCTCTCCTCAGCAAATATAAAAGAACAGAAATCACAACCAACTATCTCTCAGACCACAGTGCAGTCAAATTAGATCTCAGGATTAAGACACTCACTCAAAACTGCACAACTACATGGAAACTGAGCAACCTGTTCTGAATGGGTACCCTCTACTGGGTAAATAATGAAAAGAAGGCAGAAATAAAGATGTTCTTTGAAACCAGTAAGAGCAAAGACACAACATATCAGATTCTGTGGGACACATTTAATGCAGTGTGTAGAGGCAAATTTATGGCACTAAATGCCCGCAAGAGAAAGCAGGAAAGATCTAAAATTAACACCCTAACATCACAATTTAAAAAACCAGAGAAGGAAGAGCAAACACATTCAAAAGGTAGCAGAAGGCAAGAAATAACCGAGATCAGAGCAGAACTGAAGGAGATAGAGATACAAAATCCCTTCAAAAAAAGAAATGAAGCCAGGAGCTGGTACTTTGGAAAGATCAATAAAATAGACCACTAGCAAAACTAACAAAGAAGAAAAGAGAAAAGAATCAAATAGATGCAATAAAAAATGATAAAGGGGATATCACCACCGACCCCACAGAAATACAAACTACCATCAGAG
>NW_012118443.1:1040629-1051626 GCF_000951035.1 Colobus angolensis palliatus
AAATTCCTGGACACATACACCCTTCAAAGTTTAAACCAGGAAGAAGTTGAATCTCTGAATAGACCAATAAAGGGCTCTGAAATTAAGGAAATAATTAATAGCCTACCAAGCAAGAAAAGTTGGGGACTAGATGGAGTCACAGCCGAATTCTACCAGAGGTAAAAAGAGGAGCTGATACAATGCCTTCTGAAATTATTCCAATTGATAGAAAAATAGGGAATCCACACTAACTCATTTTATGAGGCCAGCCTCATGCTGATACCAAAAGCCTGGCAGAGACACAACCAAAAATGAGAATTTTAAAACAATACCCCTGATGAACATTGATGAAAAAATCCTCAATAAAATACTTGCAAACTGAATCCAGCAGCACATCTAAAAGCTAATCTACCACAATTAAGTTGGCTTCATCCCTGGGGTGAAAGGTTAGTTCAACATACACAAATCAAAAAACGTAATCCATTATATAAGATGGAACCAAAGACAAAAACCGCATGATTATCTCAGTAGATGCAGAAGAGGCCTTCAACAAAATTCAGCAGTCCTTGATGCTAAAAACTCTCAATAAACTAGGTATTGATGGAACGTATCTCAAAATATTAAGAACTATTTGTGACAAACCCGCAGCCAATGTCATACTGAATGGGCAAAAATTGGAAGCATTCCCATTGAAAACAGGTACAAGAAAGGGATACCCTCTCTCACCACTCCTATTCAATATAGTGTTGGAAGTTCTGGCCAGGGCAATCAGGCAAGAGAAAGAAATAAAGTGTATTCAATTAGGAAAAGAGGAAGTCAAATTGTCCCTGCTTGTAGATGACAAGATTGTATATTTCGAAAACCTCGTATTCTCAGCCCCAAATCTCCTTAAGCTGATAAGCAACTTCAGAAGTCTCAGAATACAAAATCAATGTGCAAAATTCACAAGCATTCATATACACCAATAACAGACAAGCAGAGAGCTAAATCATGAGTAAATTACCTTTCACAATTGCTTCAAATAAAATAAAATAAAATAAAATACCTAGGAATCCAACTTACAAGGGATGCAAAGGACCTCTTCAAGGAGAACTGCAAACAACTGCTCAATGAAATAAAAAGGACACAAAGGGAAGAACATCCCATGCTCATGGATAGGAAGACTCATTTTCATGAAAATGGCCATACTGCCAATGAAAAGAATGGTGTAAATCTGTGAGGTGAATTCACACAAAGCAAAGCAGTATCCCAGACATCTTCGTTCTAGTTTTTATCTGAGGATATTTCCTTTTTCACTATAGGCCTCAATGTACTCCCAAATATCCCTTTGCAGATTCCACAAAAACAGTGTTAGCAAACTGCTCCATGAAAAGAAAGGTGTTATTCTGTGAAATGAATACACACATCACAAAGCAGTTTCTCAGAAAGGTTCTTTCTAGTTTTTATCTGAGGATATTTCTTTTGTCACCATAGGCTTCATTGTAATCCAAAATGAACCTTCTCAGACTCCCAAAAAACAGTGCTACCAAACCAATCCATGAAAATAACTGAGTAACTCTGTGAGATCAATTAACACATCACTACGTGGTTTCTAAGAAAGCGTCTTTCCAGTTTTTATATGAGGATATTTTCTTTGTCACCATAAGCTTCAATGAGTTCCCAAATATCACATTGCACGTTCCAAGAAAAGAGTGTTAGCCAACAGCTCAATGAAAAGAACAGTGTAACTCTGTGAGATGAATTCACATATCACAAAGAAGTTTCTCAGAAACCTTCTTTCTAGTTTTTATCTGAGAATATTTGCTTTTTCACAATAGGCATCAACTTGCTGCCAAATATCCCTTTGTAGAATCCACAAAAACAGTTTTAGCAAACTGCTCCATGAAAAGAAAGGTGTTACTCTGTGAAATGAATACACACGTCACAAAGTAGTTTCTCAGAAAGCTTCTTTCTAGTTTTTATCTGAGGACATTTCCTTTGTAACCATATTCTTCAATGCAATTCAAAATATCCCTTCTCAGATTCCCCAAAAACAGTGCTACTGAACTGCTCCATGGAAAGAGTGGTGTAACTCTGTGATATGAATTCACACATCATAAAGTTGTTTTTGATTTTTTTCTCAGGATATTTCCTTTGTCACCATAGGCTTCAATGCGATCCAAAATATCCTAGAGCAGATTTCACAAAGATAGTGTTAGCAAACTTCTCAATGAAAAAATGATGTAATTCTTTGAGATGAATACACACGTCACAAAGTAGTTTCACAGAAAGCTTCTTTTTGATATTTTTCTCAGGGCATATCCTTTGTAGTTACAGGCTTCTATTCACTCCCAAATATCCTATTGCAGAGTCCACGAAAACAGTGTTATTAAATGCTCAATGAAAAGAACAGTGTAACTCGGTCAGATGAATTCACACATCCAAAGTAGTTTCTCATAAAGCTTCTTTCTTGATTTTATTTGAGGATATTTCCTTTGTCACTATAGGCCTCAGATACTAGAAAATATCCCTTTGAAGATTCCATGAAAACGGGATTAGTAAACTGCTCCATGGAAAGAAAGGTGTAACTCTATGAGATGAATTCAGAGATCACAAAGCACTTTCTCAGAAATCTTCTTTACAGTTTTTATCTGAGGATTTATCCTCTGTCACCATAGGTCTCAAGTTGCTCCCAAACATCCCTTTGTAGGTTCCACGAAAACAGTGTTAGGAAGCTACTCAATGTAAACAATGGTGTAACTGTTTGAGCTGTACTCACATATCACAAAGCAGTTTCTCAGAAAGTTTCTTTCTTGTTTTTATCTGAGGATATTTCCTTGGTCACTGTATGCTTCAATGCGCTCCTAAATATCCTACTGCTGATTCCACAGAAACCGTGTTAGCAAACTGCTAAGTGAAAAAGAAAGATGTAAATCTGTGAGACTAATTCACACATCACAAGGTAGTTTCTCAGAAAGCTTCTTTCCAGTTTTTGTCTCAGGATATTTCCTTTGTCACTATAGGCTTCAATGCAATCCAAAATATGCCTTCTCAGATTCCGCAAAAACAGTGCTACCAAAATGCTCCACAAAAAGATTCATTTATCTCTGTGAGATGAATTCACATGTCACAAAGCTGTTTCGCAGAAAGCTTCTTTTTGGTTTTTGTCTGAGGATATTTCCTTTTTCACCATAGGCTTCAATGCCCTTGGGAATATACCTCTGCAGATTCCACAAAAACAGTGCTAGTAAACTGCTCCATGAAAAGAATCATGTGACTCTGTGAGATAAATTCACACAGCACTAAGCAGTTTCTTCAAAATCTTCTTTCTCGTTTTTATCTGAGGATATTTCCTTTGTCACCGTAGTCTTCAATGTGATGCAAAATATCCCTTCTCAGATACCCCAAAAACAATGGTACAAAACTTCTCCATGAAAATAATTTTTTAACTCTGAGGTGAATTCCTACAACAAAAAGCAGTTTCCCAGAAATATTCTTTTTAACTTTTATCTGCGAATATTACCTTTTTCACCACAAGCCTGAAGGTGCTCCCAAATATCCCTTTGTACATTCAACGAAAATAGTGTCACTAACTGCTCCATGAAAAGAAAAGTGTAACTCTGTGAGATGAATTCACAGATCACAAAGCAGTTTCACAGAAAGCTTCCTTCCAGTTTTTATCTGAGGATATTTCATTTGTCACCATAGGCTTCAATGCCATCAAAAATATGCCTTCTTAGAATCTCCAAAGACAGTGCTACCAATCTGTTCCATGAAAAGAATTGCATAACCCAAATAACCTATTGCAGATTCCACAAAAATATTGACAGCAAACTGCTCAATTAAAAAAAATGGTTTAAGTCTTTGAGATGCATTTACACATCACAAAGCAGTTTCTCAGAAAGCCCCTTTCTAGTTTTCACCCGAGGATAGTTCCTTGCTCACCATAGGCTTCAATGTGATCAAAATATCCTTTCTCAGTTTTCCCAAAAACAGTGCTATGAAACTGCTCATTGAAAAAATTGTTTCACTGTGTGAGATGAATTCACACATCACAAAGCTGTTTCTCAGGAAGTTTCCTTTTGGTTTTCATCTGAGGATATATCCTTTGCCACCATAGTCTTCAATGTACTCCCAAATATCCTTTCTCTCCTTTCTCAGATACCACTAAAACATTGATGCCAAATTGCTCCCATAATAGAAACACTTAATTCTGTGAGATGAATGCACACATCACACAGCAATTTCTCTGAAAGCTTCCTTCTAGTTTTTATCTGAGGCTATTTCCTTTGTCACCAGAGACTTCAAAGCGATCTAAAATATCTCTTCTCAGATTCCCCAAAAACGGTGGTACCAAATTGATCCACAAAAAGAAACGTGTAACTCTGTGAGATGAATTCACACATCACAAAGCAGTTTCTCAGAAAGCTTCTTTCTAGTCCTTTGCCACCATAGTCTTCAAAGTGATCCAAAGTATCCCTTCTCAGACTCCCCAAATGAGAAACTGCTCCATGGAAAGACTAGTTTAACTCTGTGAGATGAATTCACACTTCACAAAGCAGTTTCTCAGACAGCTACTCTCTAGTTTTTATCTGAGGATATTTCCTTTTTCACCTGAATAGGCCTCAAGGTGCTTGCGAAAATACCTTTGCAGATTCTACAAAAAGAGTGTGAGCAAACTGCTCCATGAAAAGAAAGGTGTAACTGTGGGAGATAAATTCACATATCACAAAGCAGAAAACTTCTTCTTGGTTTTTATCTGAGGATACTTCCCTTGTCACCATAGGCTTCAATGTGCACCCAAATATCTTATTGCAGATTACACAAAATGGCATTAGCAAACTGCACCATGAAAAGCAATGTGTAACTCTGTCAGATGAATGCACACATCACAAACAACTTTCTCAGAAAGCTTCTTTCTAACTTTCTCAGAAAGCTTCTTTCTAGGTTTTATCTGAGGATTTTTCCTTTGTCACTATAGGCTTCAATGCAATCCAAAATATCCCTTCTCAGATTTCCCAAAAACTGGGCTACCAAATTGATCCATGAAAAAAACCATGTAACTCTGTAATATGAATTCACACATAACAAAATGGTTCCTCAGAATGCTTCTTTCTAATTTTTATCTGAGAATACTTACTTTTCCCCATAGGTCTTAATGGGATCCCAAATATCCCATTGCAAATTCCATGAAAAACCTGTCAGTTAACCTCTCAATCAAAACAACAGTTTAACACTGAGATGAATTCACACCTAGCAAAGCAGTTTCTCAGAAAGCTTCTTTTTGTTTTTCTCTGACGTATTTCCTTTGTCACTGTAAGCTTCAATGTGATCCAAAATATGCTTTCTTAGATTCCCCAAAAACAGTGCTACGAATCTGCTCAGTGAAAAGAATCATGTAACTCTGTGAGATGAATTAACACATTCCAAATGGGATTCTCAGAAAGCTTCTTTCTAGTTTTTATGAAAAGATATTTTCTTTTTCACCATTGGCCTCAATACACTCCTAAATATCCCTTTGCAGATTCCATGAAAACAGTTTTAGCAAACAATTTCATGAAAATAAATGTGTAACTCTGTGAGATGAATTCACACATCACAAAGAACTTTCTCAGAAAGCTTCCTTCTAGTTGTTATCTGAGGGTATTTCCTTTGTCACCATAGGTTTCAATACGATACAAATTGTCCCTTCTCAGATTCCCCAAAAACAGTGCTACCAAACTGCTCTCAGGAAAGAGTGGTGTAACTCTGTGAGATGAATTCACACATCACAAAGCATTTTTTCAGACAAAGCAGTTTCTTTCCAGTTTTTATCTGAGGATATTTCCTTCATCACCAAAGGCCTCAACTCACTCCCAAATATCCCTTTGAATATTTCAGGAAGAGAGTGTTAGCAAACTGCTCCATGAAAAGAAAGGTGTTACTGTCTGAGGTGAATACACACATCAAAATGAAGTTTCTCAGAATGTTTTTTCCTTGTTTTTATCTGAGGAAATTTCCTTTGTCACCATAGGCTTCAATGCGATTGCAGACTCCACAACAGCAGGGCTACAAAACTGGTCCATGAAAGGAATCGTGTTCTTCAGTGAGACGAATTCACACATCACAAAGCAGTTTCTCAGAAAGCTTCTTTCCAGTTTTTATCTGAGGATATTTCCTTTTCCACCATAGGCCTCAACTTGCACCGAAATATCCCTTTGTAAATTCCATGAAAACGGGGCTACAAAAATGCTCCATGAAAAGGCAGGTGTAACCCTGTGAGATGAATTCACCTATGCCAGGAAATTCCTCAGAACGCTTTCCTCTTGTATTTATCTGAAGACATTTCCTTTTCCACCAGAGGCATCAATGCCATCTAAAATATCCCGTCTCAGATTCCCCAAAAACAGTGCTACCAAACTGCTCCATGAAAACCATCCTTTAACTGTGTGAGATGAATTCACACATCACAAAGCTGTTTCTCAGAAAGATTCTTTTTGGTTTTTATCTGAGGATATTTCCTTTGTCACCATAGTCTTCAATGCACTCCCAAATATGATATTGCAGATTCCACGAAAACAGTGTTAGCTAACTGCTCACTGAAAAGAAAGGTATAGCTCTGTAATATGAATTCACACATCACTAAGCAGTTGCCCAGAAAGCTTCTTTCTAGTTTTTATCTAAGGATATTTGCTTTTTCATCACAGGCCTAAGGGTGCTTGCGAATATCCCTTTGCAGATTCCACAAAAACAGTGATAGCAAACTACTCCACGAGAAGAAAGTGTAACTCTGTGAGATGAATTCACACATCACCAGTAACATTCTCAGAAAGCTCCTTTCTAGTTTTTGTCTGAGGATATTTTCTTTCTCACCATAGGCTTCAATGCAATCCAAAATATCCCTGCTCAGATTCCCAAAAAGAGTGCTATGTAACTGCTCAATGAAAAGAACAGTGTAGCTCTGTGAGATGAATTCACACATCACAAAGCAGTTTCTCAGAAAACTTCTTTCTAGTGTTTATCTGAGGATATTTCCTTTGTCACCACAGGCTTCTAGGTGGTCCAAAATATTCTACTGCAGATTCCACACACACAGGGCTATGAAACTGCTCAATGAAAAGAAAGGTGTCACCCTGTGAGATGAATTCACCTCTACCTAGGAAATTTCCCAGAATGCTTCATTACAGTTTTTATCTGAGTATATTTCCTCTTTCACCATAGGTTCAGTATGCACCCAAGTATCCTTTCTCAGATTCCACAAAAACAGTGGTGGTAAACTGCTACCCTAACAGAAAGGTTTAACCCAATGAGATGAATGCACATCACAAAGCAGTTTCTCAGAAAGTTTCCTTCTAGTTTTTATCAGAGATTTCCTTTGTCACCCTAGGCTTCAATGAGATCCAAAATATGCCTTCTCAGATTCCGCAAAAATAGTGCTACCAAATTGCTCCACAAAAAGAAACGTTCATCTCTGTGACATGAATTCACACATCACAAAGCTGTTTTGCAGAAAGTTTCTTTTTGGTTATTACTGAGGATATTCCCTTTTTCACCATAGGCTTCAAAGTGCTCCTAAATATACCTTTATAGATTCCAAGAGAATCGTGTTAACCAACAGCTCAATGGAAAGAATGGTGTACATCTGTGAGATGAATTCACACATCACAAAGAAGTTTCTCAGAAATCTTCTTTCTAGTTTTTATCTGAAGATATTTCGTTTGTCACTATAGGCTTCAAAGTGATCTAAAATATCACTTCTCAGATACCCCAAAAAGAGTGCTACCAAACTGCTCTATGAAAAGAATCATGTAACTCAGTGAGACGAATTGCCACATCACAAAACTGTTTCACAGAAAGCTTATTTCTAGTTCTTATCTGAGAATATTTTTATTTCACCACAGGCCTCAAAGCGATCTAGAATATTCAATTGCTGAGCCCAAGAAAAAGGAGTTAGCAAACTTCTCAAAGGAAAAAATGGTGTAACTCTGAGAGATAAATTCACACATCACAAACCAGTTTCTCAGAAAGTTTCTTTCTTGTTTTTATCTGAAGATATTTCCTTGGTCACTGTAGGCTTCAATGTGATCCCAAATATCCTACTGCTGATTCCATGGAAACCATGTTAGCAAACTGCTAAGTGAAAAAGAAAAATATAAATCTGTGAGATGAATTCACACATCACAAGGTAGTTTCTCAGAAAGGTTCTTTCCAGTTTTTGTCTCAGGATATTTCCTTTGTCACTATAGGCTTCAGTGCAATCCAAAATATGCCTTCTCAGATTCTGCAAAAACAGTGCTACCAAATTGCTAAATGAAAAGATCCATTTATCTCTGTGAGATGAATTCACACGTCACAAAGCTGTTTCGCAGAAAGCTTCTTTTTGGTTTTTGTCTGAGGATATTTCCTTTTTAACCATAGGCTTCAATGCGCTTGGGAATATACCTCTGCAGATTCCACAAAAACAGTGCTAGTAAACTGCTCCATGAAAAGAATCGTGTGACTCTGTGAGATAAATTCACACAGCACTAAGCAGTTTCTTTGAAATCTTCTTTCTCGTTTTTATCTGAGGATATTTCAGTTTTCAATGCACTCCCATCTATCTCATTGCAGATTCTGTGAGAACAGTGTTAGCAAACTTCTCAATGAAAGCACTATGTCACTCTGTGAGATGAATTGACACACCACAAGGAAGTTCATGAGAAGGCCTCTCTCCAGCTTTTATCTGAGGATGTTTCATTTTTCACCATGGGATTCAATGATAACCAAAATATCACTTCTGAGATTCCCCAAAAAGAGTACTAGCAAACTCCTCCAGGAAAGAGTGGTGTAACTTTCTGAGATTAATTCATACATCATAAGGCAGTTTCTCAGAAAGCTTCCTTCTGGTTTTTATCTGAGGACATTTCCGTTGTCCGAGGAATCTTCATAGCCATCCAAAATATCACTTCTCAGATTCCACAAACACAGTGTTAGCAATCAACTCCACGAAATACATGTGCAACTTCGTGAAATGAATTCACATATCTCAAAGCAGTTTCTGAGAAAGCTTCATTCCTTCATTCCAGTTTTTCTCTGAGGATATTTCCTTTGTCCTTATATTCTTCAAAGCAATCTGAAATATCAGTTCTCAGAATCCACAAAAACAGTACTAGCAAATGGCTCCACGAAATAGTGGTGTATCTCTGAGAGATGAATTCACATCTCAGAAAGCAATTTCTCAGAAAGCTTCCTTCTCGTTTTTATCTGAGGACATTTCCTTTGTCACCGTAATGCTTCATTGCATTAAGAAGTATCAGATTGCAGATTTCAAGAAAACTGTGTTAGCAAACTGATCAATGAAGAGAAAAGTGTAACTCTGTGAGTTACATTCACATATCACAATGCAGTTTCTCAGAACACTTCTTTCCAGTTTTATCTGTGGATATTTCCTTTTTCATCATAGGCCTCAAAGCGCTTCCAAATATCACTTTGCAAATTCCACGAAAACAGAGTTAGCAAACTGCTACAAGAAGGGAAACGTGAATCTCTGTGTGATGAATTCACACATCACATAGAAGTTTCTCAGAGAGCTTCTTTCTCGTTTTTATTTGAGGATATTCCCTTTGTCAGCATAGGCCTCAATGTGCCCCCAAATATCACTTTACAGATTCTACGAAAACAGTGTTAGCAAACTGCTTTATGAAGAATAAGTTGTAACTCTGTGAGATGAATTCACATATCACAAAGAAGTTTCTCAGAAAGCTTCTTTCATGTTTTTAATTGAGGATATTGCCTTTATCAGCGTAGGCCTCAGTGAGAATCCAAAGTATCCCTCTTCAGATTCCCCAAAGACAGTGATAATAGACTACTCCATGAAACAAAAGTGTAACTATGTGAGGTGAATTCACACAACACAAGGCAGTTTCTCAGAAAGCTTCTTTCTAATATTTATCTGAGGATATTTCAGTTCTCAATGCACTCCCGTCTATCTCATTGCAGATTCTGTGAAAAGAGTGTTATCAAGCTGCTCAATGAAGAGGAAAGTGTATCTCTGTGAGTTGCATTCACACATCACAATGCAGTTTCTCAGAATGCTTCTTTCCAGTTTTTAGCTGGATATTTCCTTTTTCACCATAGCCCTCAATGTGCTCCTGAATATCACCTTACAGATTCCACGAGAACAGTGTTAGCAAAAGGCTTTATGAAGAGAAAGGGGTAACACTGTGAGATGAATTCACACATCACAAAGAAGTTTCTCAGAAAGCTTCTTTCTCATTCTTACCTGAGGATATTTCCTTTCACCATACAGTCATCAAAGTGATCTGAAATTACAGTTCTCAGATTCCAGAAAAACAGGGCTAGCAAACAGCTGCACGAAATACAGGTGTAATGCAGTGAGTTGAATTCACACATCACAAAGCAGTTTCTCAGAAAGCTTCTTTCTAGTTTTTATCTGAGGATATTTCCTTTGTCACCGAAAGCATCATTGCGCTAAGAAGTATCCAATTGCAGATTTCAAGAAAACTGTGTAAGCAAACTGCTCAATGAAGAGGAAAGTGTATCTCTGAGTTGCATTCACACATCACAATGTAGTTTCTCAGAAAGCTTCTTTCCAGTTTTTGTCTGTGGATATTTCCTTTTTCACCATAGGCCTCAATGTGCTCCCAATTATCGCTTTACAGATTCCATGAAAACAGTGGTAGCAAACTACTACAAGAGGGAAAGGTGAATTCCTGTGTGATGAATTCACACATCAGAAATGAAGTTCTCTGAAAACTTCTTTCTAGTTATTACTGAGGATACTTCTTTTACACGATAGGCCTCAATGCACTCTCAAATATCACTTTGCAGATTCCACGAGAACAGTGTGAGCAAACTGCTTGATGAAGTCTAAGTTGTAACTCTGTGAGATGAATTCATATATCACAAAGAAGTTTCTCAGAAAGCTTCTCTCATGTTTTTGTCTGAGGATACTTCCTTTATCCTTATACTCCTCAAAGCAAACCGAAATATCAGTTCTCAGATTCCACAAAAACAGGGCTAGCAAATGGCTGCACGAAATACAGGTGTAACTCAGTGAG